>NC_059116.1:19291480-19591480 GCF_020740685.1 Jaculus jaculus | reverse complement strand
AAACATGAGAGTTAAATTACATGATAGGACAAAGTGACTTCACAGACATCTACAGATTTATTCTATCCAATCATTACAGCAAGCCATGTGACTTATTTTAAAATATGTCATATCTCAAGACACAAAACAAGTATAAGCAAATTTAGGAATATTGAAATAGCTCCTTATATTCTATCTTACCATAATGGAGTACAGATAGAAATCAACAAGAAATTTTTTTTTAAAGTCATGGAGATTAAAACAACACAATTTTGAATAGTGAGTGGGCTATTGAAGATGTTAAAAAGTAAATCAAAATGTCCTAGAATTGACTAAAAATGAAAATAGTGTTACATTGACAGCAAAACTAGAGCCATAACAAAAAACTATAGAGCAATCCCTAGTGAGCATAAATGAAAACTTGCTTAATTAAAGATTTGCCAACCAAATTCAAGAACACATCCAAAAGATCACTCACAATAATCAAGATGGCTTCATTTCAGAAGTGCAGGAATGCTTCAGCAAATAGAAATCAATATATGGGGCTGGAGAGATGGCGTAGCGGTTAAGCGCTTGCCTGTGAAGCCTAAGGACCCCAGTTCGAGGCTTGGTTCCCCAGGTCCCACGTTAGCCAGATGCACAAGGGGGCGCACGCGTCTGGAGTTCGTTTGCAGAGGCTGGAAGCCCTGGCGCGCCCATTCTCTCTCTCTCCCTCTGTCTTTCTCTCTGTGTCTGTCGCTCTCAAATAAATAAATAAATAAATAAAATTTAAAAAAAAAAAAAAGAAATCAATATATGTCACACACCACGTGAGTGCTCTTGTGTTTAAAAGCCACAGCCTCATTTCAGTACACACAGAAAAGGCCTTTGACAACACTCAACACCCTTTCATGGCAAAGACCCTAAATGGAAGGAGCATATTGCAACATAATAAAATCTATCTCTGACCAACCTATATGTGCTAAATTAAGAAAATCTTGAGACATTTCCACCAAGACCAGGAACAAGACAAGAATATAGGCTCTCTATTCCTACTGAACACCGTGCTTGAACTCCTAGAGCAGTAAGATAAGAGATAATAACTCAAAGGACACGACTATAAAAAGAAGTCAAAATACCCTTATTTGTAGAGGATGTGGTTCTAGATATAGGAGACACTAAAGACTGCTCCAGAAAACTCCTGCAGCTGATAAACATTTTCATCAAAGTGACAAGATACAAAATCAGTGCACAAAAATCAGCAGCTTTCCTACATACTCCTAACAACAACAAAAACATATACTGAAAAAGACATCAGGGAAACAGTCCCACTTGGAATAGCCTCAATAAAGTAAGATAGCTGGGAATAAACCTAATCAAGTAAGGGAAAGATCTCTACAGTGAAAACTTCAGAAGTGAGGAAGGCAAACTAAGACTGAAAAGAAAAAAGAAAAGAAAAGAAAAGCCTTCCTCCATTGAGCAGCTTCACATCACGTGCTTTGGTCACAATGACTAGAAAAGGGGCTGATGCACACCCCCAGGCAGATGCTGCAATTCCTTCCACCAGAAGCAACTTCAGAACACACCCCGTATTATTCTCCAAGCTTGGCATACATAAGTGATAGCTGAAAATAGAAGACATAGAATTCTCTTACATCCCCCCCCCCAAAAAAAAATAGTGATTATACGGAGGTGGTGACTAGCGGTTTCCAAAATATTTTGGTGTCACTCCTCTAATCCTAAAAAGTAAACGAGGCTGAGGCACAGGTGACTCATCTCCAAGGTTTCACCATCAGAGTAAATACCACATCTGTTCCTTGCATAACTCCTCCATAGGAAGGAACTGCATGAGGTTATTGAAAGGAGAGGCACAGGTGAGTCGCTACATGGGTGAGGAGGAGGAAATCAGCTGCGCCCCATTTGGCGAGAAGGCCTCTCCTCGGCCACCTGCCTTCCAACACAGCCATCGCCACCAAGGACGGATGGAGAGCGCAGCACGGTTTCTCCCAGTCTTCGGAGCGCTTCGACTCCACAGCTGCTTTTTTTATGAAGGCACAATTGCTTTTGAAGCGGCCCTAAGGCTAAGCAGGATCTCTGCTGGGAGAATAGTCTGCAGAAATCAAACAGAGAGAAAACGACTCAAGACCTGGTCTCAGGAAATATAAATCAAACAAACTTTGTTTTTCTGTTGCTTCAACTATCGTTCAGTTTTGTTTGGGGTATTTTTTTTTTTGCCAGTTTTATAATTGTTCTTTTATGTTTTATTATTTGTGAGGGTGATTCTGACTGTCAACTTGATGGATAAGGAAATATTTAAAGCCGGGCGTGGTGGTGCACGCTTTTAATCCCAGCACTGGGGAGGCAGAGGTAGGGGGGTCACCATGAGTTCGAGGCCACACTGAGACTACATAGTAGATTCCAGGTCAGCCTGAGCTAGAGTGAGACCCTACCTCAGAAAAAAAAAAAAAAAAAAAGAAAGAAAGAAAGAAAGAAAGAAAGAAAGAAAGAAAGAAAGAAAGAAAGAAAGAAAGAAAGAAAGAGGGAGAGAAAAAAGAAAGAAAAAAATCAAGAAATATTTAAGGTGTGAATCAGGGACACCTTGTTATTATACGTCCCTGAGGGTGTCTCCAGAGTGGTTTAGCAGAAGAGGGAAGTTGAGAGGCACCATCCAGGAGGCTGTGGTCCTGAACTAAATTAAAAGGAGAATGGCAGAAAACCATGAGCTTTCCCTCTTCTCTGCTTCCTGGATCACACTACAGACCAAATCACTCCATAACCTTGCTTTCCCCACCGTGGACTGGATTCCTACGAACTGTGAGCCAAAATAAGCCCTTCCTTCCTTGTGTTGCTTTTGCCACAGTGGTGAGACTGATAACCAGTACACTATGATGGATCTGCTTTAACATGATGAAGGCTTGAGTTTTGTTTGCATTTTACCAATAGACCAACAGAGAAGTCAGATAACTTTGGAAGTTGGCAAGTAAAAGTGTAGAAACTAAGGACAACAGGGGATGTTTGCCTCAGACATTCTTAATCCAGTACCTTAAGACACTCGGCCATATTACCAACCAGCTTAATTCATGCTTGCAGCAAAGCGTTTATCTGTATGTGTTCCAAGAGAGTCATTTTCCTAAATATTATTTAATGAAATGATAGTGGACATTTCAACTGCTTTAGTAACACTGAAATAACAATGTGCATAAGTCACATATCCTATCATTAAATCTTCCTCAAGGACTCGCTAAAAAAAAAAAAAAAAATCCAGTTTACCTTCCTGAAATTTTTCATTCTTTGCAGAATAATTTATGAGTAAAATATAGAAAATACCTAAATATTAGGGAAATCACTAAAAATAAAAAAAGGTCAATCTATTGAATTTCAGGCAAAATACTTACAGTGGGTTATCTGGTGAAGAAGTACGGCATAGTTATTTATGCTATTAAAGTAGCTTTGAGCTTATATGTATCTGAGGGGCATGTGGAAAGATTTGGATACTTGATTTTTCAGTGTGATAAAATTATGAAGAGAATGGAAGTCTCATTATGGTGATCATTTTATTTTGTGATCAATAAGTGGCTACATGGAAACAATATGATGCATTTACTTGACTGAATACTTACTTGTACAAAAAAAAACTAAGACATCTGTCCACAGGAAGTTGATAAAGAGAGATTTTTCTTAATGCTGTATAAAAAACTATAGAACATAAGAAAATATAGTGTGAAGAAGTAGTGCTACTGGGGGGCCAAACACATGTTTCTGTCCATTATAATACAAATGAAAACGTGCAATTTATAATGTACATCGTCAGAGAGCTGATAAGGACATTCTAGTAGACCATTTTGGCACCTTATGAACCTTGAAATACATAGCAGAAACATTGCCGAGGCCCCTAGTTTCCCACCAGGAATAGATGGTGAGACCCTACTGCTGAAGATTCCACATATTTGGGCTGCAGGGCCAATGAGAAATCCTGCTGGAGCTGAGCTGGAAACCTCCTCCAGCTGACAGGAAGCTGGGAAAAGCCATGCTGCATGCAGTTTAATGGGAGAGAGAGAAATCAGCAGTGAAGATACTCAATAGTGGACACTGCAAGCCTTAGATCTGGCCAGCCAGGCCAAATGAGCCAACAGATGCAATAGTGGCACGTCTGTTATGGGGGAATCCAGCTGCCCTCTAATTTGACTAGAGGCCCACTCCATGGGAGGGAATGCATCCCTGATACTGAAAACCTACAACAGGGGTAGTCATGAGCCCTAGAGGTGTAACATCTGCTGCTGTCTGGCTAAATGTATATACTATGCTCATCAAACTGCCCAGTAAGCACTTCTCTTAATTTTCATACCCATATATTAATGCTACTCTCACTTTTGGTTAGAGAAGCTTCTCTTTTCAGATGCTGGTGACCTTAGGATGACTCAGAAGGCATCATGGTGCTGGGAAGAAGTGACAGAGGAGTGCTCAGTACTGCCATGTCTCTATCACACCTTCTAAGTCTCAGGGTTCATTGCAGAAGAGGTGGCAGAAAGAATGTAAGAGCCAAATGAAGGGTAGGACTCCTTACAACGTGCTCCCCCCAGAAACAAAATGGCCTGGATATCCATGACCTCACAGTGCCTGACATTACCTATATGAGACCATAATAATAGGAGGAAAAGATGATGTCATCAAAATAAAAGAGAGACTGATTGAGAGGGGGAGCAGATATGATGGAGAGTGGAGTTTCAAAGGGGAAAGTGGGGGGAGGGGAGGGAATTTCTACGGGATATTAGTTACAGTCATGGAAGTTGTCAATAAAAAATTAATTAATTAAAAAAATATATAGCAAAAAAACAAAGGGGGAATATCAGCACCTCAGTACTGGAAGCTTGAAAGTAACCTTGAGAAGGTTACATCATCATCAGCTGACTGAGGGCACCTGGATAGAAACCCCATAGGTGTGTTCAAATGCTGGCACCTAGCACCTTCTCTTTCCCTCAGAAGTTGGCAGCAAATGGCAGTGGCAGTAGGCAGGTGGAAACAGCACAAGTGGCACCTCCTAAGGTTGTAGTCCCCATGAAGGACTTGGGATCCAGGAGCCTTACCCTTGGTAGTGGCCAGTATTGCAACTCTTAGCCTGAGGTCTCTCTGAGTTTCTTGGCCCTGAAGACTTAACAGTATTTCTTGCAACTAGGGACTGCAAATTCTCTTCTCTGACTCCTTATTCTGTCTCTCTATTTTCCCATATAGATAGATAGATGACAGATGATAGATTATAGATAAATTTATATTTCTAAATATAAATGTCTAGATATATATATATATATAAAGTTATATATCTAATATATATATATATATATATATATATATATATATATATATATATATATATCCTTCTCTCCCTCTCACCCTCCTCCTTTCTCTCTTCTATCTCTGCTTTCTCTTTCTCCCTCTCTTCCCTTTCCCCCTCTGTTTCTTCATGACTCACTGTTTATCTCCTTCGGTTATCAGGCAGTGGCTGCCTGACCACTGCTGGAATGGACTCGTGGAGCCTCCCTCAGGACTGTGTTCACTAGCTGACCAAAGGGCCTGGCAAGTGGTGGGCTACTCAGGGGACTGGGTGCTGGGAAAAGCCAGGATCACTCAGATACAGGGGGAGGACAGGATCCCAAGCAGGAGGAACCCTCTGCCAGACCAGCTGTCAAACCATGGCTACAGACACTCTGCACTTGGAAGCAAGGCTTGTCTTTTGGAAAACAGATGTTGGACCCAAGCTGATGATCAGAAGCCAGACACAAGCCCCTAGACCACCTCATCAAAGACCACTGAGGCCTCTACTGCTGCCAAACATTGGGCCACAGGAATTGCACTTGGGAGTAAGAGCTAGAGCTCGGGAATGCACATTGGAGCCCTTCACTGGGGACTGGAAGCCAGGGAATAGCTATTCCTGATGCAGGAATCTCCAGCTCTAAGTACCACCTTATCAGCCACCAAACTGCCACCAGAGCTTGACGTGGCCTCTGCTCTCTCTTTCTTTGTGTTAGCAGCTCAGCCCACAGTAATGAAAATAAGCCATGAAAGAACATTCAAGATAAATCTTTATTGGACCCAATGTTGCAATACCAGAGACTGAGAAGCCTACCTATATTGCCTGAGAAGGGGTGTTTGGACCTGTCACAACATTTGCTTAGACCAATTAGTTAGTTAGTTTGAACCAATCACAGCCACTTCTTCTGGCCATTCACAGCCTTGCCTCTTTGGCACCAATCGCAGTCATTAAGGTCTGTGTTTAGTAACAATCATGGACTTGTCCGTTAGCACCAGTCGCAGTAGCTTCTCCTCCAGGGGAAGTTCTCCAGCTCTGGTCAAGATGAACTTGGTTTTGTCAAAGCATGTGTCACCAACATGGCCGGCACAACTGTTTCCAGCAGCCCTGGCTGGAGCCATTCCCACAGAAGCCAGGATAATCAGCTGCAATCTTTTGCATGATTATTTCAAGGCATCTGTGGAATATTCCAGACTGCTGGTGTTGGCATAAGGGCAGTCCAGTTGGCTGTCAGACTAACAGTCCTTTTGATCAAGGCAGCCAAGGCAGTAAGAGAGTTCAAACGCTGCTAATTAGGGTGTCAAATTGTCCCGTCCCCGGTGTCTTTGCTAATTGCAGGAAAATGAACATCAGAAGGCGGACTTACAACATAAATAAAAAGAGCTTATCACTAACATTAAAAGTGATTTTTAACAGACTTTAATAGTGCTTCAGCCCAGGGAGAAGTAGGTCTCCATGACATACTTAAAAAGTCATCCAAGGTGGAATTTTTTTTTCTTCTTTTCTTTCTTTCTTCTTTCTTTCTGTTCTTTTCGTTTCTTTTTTTTTTCCCCCTTACCAATTGGACATTTAATACTACTCTATCTAGCCAGCTGGAAAACATAGGGTAAAGGAATCTTTGCAAACAGAATCTGTTTGCAAACTACCTAAAAAAGTGGAAGAGAATGGAAAATAAGGTGTGGTGGTTTGAATGTAGTATCCCTCACAGCCCCAAGTGTTTGTGATGAAGCTTCCTACTTAGGCCCCAGCTGGCGGTGCCTTTTGGGAGGCGGATCCTTCCTATAGGAGGTGTTTTTCCTGGCATGGACATTGATGCCCAGCACTACTGTGTGTTCAGAGCTAGTTAGCATCCTTTCTTGCTCTGCTGTCTATATGTGGAGCTGTGAACTGGCCACCAAGCTTTTTCTCCACCATGATGAAGCATCCCTTGAAAACCGTAAGCCTGAAATAAATCCTTTCCTCCCCTAAGATGCTTCTGGTAAACTTTTTTCTTTTTGTCCCAGAAAGAAGAACATAATTGTTAAATAAATAAAGAAGGGCAAACAGAAAACATGCACAAGTATCTATAAAAATTAAATTTTAAAAGGCATCACACTTAGTAGGAAAAAGTTAAAAACTTTCCAACAAGGCAAGGGTGACTACTGATGTAACTCCTGTGAAGTTACCCAGTGTTATCAAGGACAAAACAAGATAAGGGGGGCAGGGCTGGAGAGATGGCTCAGGGGCTAAGACACTTGCCTTCACAGCCAAAGGACCTGAGTTCGATCCTCCCCCCCATACACACATAAATCCAGATGTACACACAAAGTGGTGCATGCATCTGGAGTTTGTTTGCAGTGGCTAGAGGCCCTTGCATGCCCATTCTCTCCCTCTTCCCTCCCTTCCTCTCTCTCTCTCCTTGCAAATAGATAAATAAAATATAAAAAGCAAGATAAGTACTGGAAAATAAATATGAAAACATTCATTATTTACAATGAAATAATTGTGTACATCAAAATTACAAAAATATAAAGAGTGTTAAAAGTGAGCTTTAGTAAGTGAGTTTGTTGTTGCTGTTAATGTCAAACCAATATTCAAGAATATTCCATTGCATTTCTATGTACCTCCAACAAACAAGAAACCTTATTTTTAAATAGTTAATTCATGCTAACAAAAAAGGTAAAAAAAAAAAAAATGTAGGCCACTAATATAGACATGTGATACCTCAATGCAAATCACTACAAAATCTTATTGACAAAAACTAAGGAAATTTAATATAAATGGAAGTGTATGCTATGTACATAGATCAAAAGACCCACTTCTGAAACATTTTTTCTTCAAAATTCTAATTTAGATAGATAGATAGATAGATAGATAGATAGATAGATAGATAGATAGACAGACAGACAGACAGACAGACAGACACCAATCCAACTCAAGTAAAATCACAAATGATTTGTTTGGGAAACAGTCTGATTCTAAAACCTGTGTAAAATTGAAAGAGGTAAGAGTTATCAACAAAGAAGAATGTTTTGGGCTGGAGAAATGGCTTAGCAGTTAAGACGCTTGCCTGCAAAGCCAAAGGACCTTGGTTTGATTCCCCAGGACCCACATAAGCCAGATCCACAAGGTGGGCCACGCATCTGGAGTTCATTTACAGTGGCTGGAAGCCCTGGCATTCCCATGCACTCTCCCTCTCTCTCTCTCTGCCTCTTTCCCTCTCTCAAATAAATTTAAAAACATTAAAAAAGAAGAATGTTTTATTTGACAGAATAAATGTTCCAGAATACTAATAATTTCAGAGTAATCTGAAAAACATAACATTGCCATAAGAATAGATAAGTATATTAATGGAGCCCAGTTCCAAATGCAGACAAATATGGCCTCCTCATTTATAATTGTTTTGCAAAGTATTAAAGGAAGAAACAGCATTTTGATGTGTCGTGCTAAGATAGCTTCATGTTAGCGCAGAAGATGACTCAGCACTAGTTGAAGACCTTCGCAAGACAGATCACAGCCTGTCTTACACTAGATTCCTCACGAAACAGAGATTAGTGCTTAAGGGGGGGGGTGCAGAAAGTTCTAAAGATCAAGAAGGATTAGTCACAGGGAGGACTGGGTTAAAATGCTGTCACCACAAAAAGCCTCTGCAGAGCACACGACTTGTTCTAGAATTGGGCTGAGCCTTCATAATTGGCCAAAATGTAGGCAGTGAGGTCAAGACTTCATGCCATCCATTGAGCTGTTGTTGGATGCAGGGTGACATTGGGAAGCGGCAGAACTTTGGGGAAAGCAGCTCTCTTGGGAGGGTGCTGGAGGAGAAGCCCCATTCAAAAGGCCCCAGCTGACAGCTATGGGTCAACAGCAGCCTTTGGAGCAGGAGAAGGAGGCTTTGGTTTCCAACAGGACTAGGAGGAGGGCTGGACGAGTAGGTTCACTTCCACAGTAGGGTGAAATGTGAGTCTGACTACAGGATATAGATTTGCAAAGGCCTCAAGTAATATGAGGAAATGCCTTCCTGATTCCAATGTATGAAAAAAATTCCCTTCTCTCTCTCTCTGTAAGTGTGTGTATGCATGTGCATATGAATTTGAGTGGTCATATGTGTGTGTGAACTTGTGCATAGGGCATGTGTGTGCACATCACATGGAGGCCAGCGGTAAGTATCAGGTACCATCTTTTGCGACAGGGTCTCTCACGGAAGCTAGAACTCACCCATTCATCTCGATTGGCTAGCCAGTCTGATTCAACTAAACTAGTTAGCCAGTAGGCCTAAGGATCCTCCCCCCACCCCCATCTCCACGTATCCAGCTTGGGGATCACAGGCACACACTACCATGCTTGGCTGCTGTTTACATGCTGAGGACCCACATTCAGCTCCTCTTGCCTGCCCAGCAAGCACTCTACCCACTGAGACATCTCGCCATCCCCAGAAGTCACTTATTAGACACAATAAGTAAGCTGGTCATATAGGCTAGTGGTAGAATGTTTGCAATGCTGACATGTGCAAGACTCCATGCCCACCAGGGAAGAGAACAGAATGACAAAACATTAAACAAAAAGGCAGAGTTACAAACTGGACTTGGTGCATTCACAACCCCACAGTGAATCCGGAGAGCCCTCAGTGGAATGCAGAGAGATGGGGGAGACAGGAAACATAAGAGTATAACTCAATGACAATGTGACCAAATTGTCACTTGCTCATATATTGAAATAGAAAGCATCAATAAAATTTAATAATAACAATAATATGATAGCACCATTAAGAAAATTAAGGGCAAGCTAAAAAGTGGGAGAAAATGTTTGCAACAATATAGAAAACAGAGGATTTCTATCATACTAAGCGCAGTTCTCTTTCTCAAGGGTCAGTGACAAGCAATGTTGGGAGCAGAGGGTGTTAACAGTTATCACGCGCTGACCAGAACTCGCCCAGCTCTGCTGCTGGTAATCCCTACTGCCGAGAACATCACGACCAGAAGCCCCATGAAACCCACTCAAAGAAGACACGATTTGATGGGCGCTCACTCCTGCTTAAAGCTATACTGAAAATGCATCTAGGGATGTCTTCAGCCACTGATTCTTGGGAATCTCAATTCCTTGTAAACCATACTATTGTTTTCTGCCCTGCCAGGAAAGCTGGTCAATGAGGCCGATGAGACAATACCAGAGTGTTTCTGGTCGAAGCGTCCCAGTTAACAGGTGGCAGCATGTGGGGAAAGTGTGTGTGTTAGCATGAATGAAGCACGGCAAACCTCCTTATGCAGCAGACTGGAGGTTGTCTCTCCCCTCCCCCCCTTCTACAGAGCTCAGGATGCTGTTTGATATTCCAGAGGATGTGTGAGCCAAACACACAGCGACTTCTGTGTTTCTATGAAGCCCCATTGCTTATTTTCTGCGTGATTTCTCCCCTGAAGAAACTTAACCTCTTTTTGTCTTTGTTCCTCGTGTTTCCAGTTGCTCTCAGTTCTTATACAGCTGTTACATTATACTCTTTGGATAAAAGAAAAAATTCTCAAAACCATAAAGTAGGGGCTAGGGAGATGGCTCAGCATGGAAAGGTACTTGCTTGTAAAGCCAGCTGGACCAGGTTCAATTCCTCAGCCACCTACATAAAGCCAAATAGACATTTGTTCGTAGCAGCAAGAGACCTTGTACACACATGTGCGTGCACACACACACACACAAATAATTAAAAATTTTTATAAATTAAATATCATGTGTTATAAATATTTTGACTTCCTGAAATACCTTTGGGAGTTTTTTAAATGGCTGCCAAAATCATAACTATATATTATATTTAATCTTCTATAATGATAAACCTGCTACAATTCATAAATATAGTTGTTATTTTCTAGAGCTTTCACTTAATCCTCAGCTGTGTCCTGCACAGAACTGAACAGCGCCCAATACCAATAAATTCTACTGGGAACATCTAGAGGAATGTCTTCACCCAGTGCAGACTTGTAGTTCACTAAATTATGATGGCCCCTCATACGTAACTCAAAACCAAGATGTCTATTCCTAAATTGATTTGTGTTGCCTTCTTTAATTTTTTTTTAAATATTTTTTGTTCATTTTTTATTTATTTATTTGAGAGCGACAGACACAGGGAGAAAGACAGATAGAGGGAGAGAGATAGAATGGGCACGCCAGGGCTTCCAGCCACTGCAAACGAACTCCAGACGCGTGCGCCCCCTTGTGCATCTGGCTAACGTGGGACCTGGGGAACTGAGCCTCGAACCGGGGTCCTTAGGCTTCACAGGCAAGCGCTTAACTGCTAAGCCATCTCTCCAGCCCAACCTTCTTTAATTTTTAATTGGTTAGGAAGAAGATTGAAACATGGCAACTGAAAACGAAAAAAGAAAATAAAAGGATGGAGAAAGGGAGTGGACAGGAGAAAAGAGAAAAGAAAAATTAAAGATAAACACTGCAAAAAAAAGTGAAAACATATCAGCCAGGTGTGGTGGTGCATTCCTTTAATCCCAGCACTTGTGGGGCAGACATAGAAGGATTGCTGTGAGTTTGAGGCCACCCTGAGACTACAGTCAATTCCAGGTCAGCCTGGCTAGAGTAAGCCCCTACCTTGAAAAAACAAAAAAGTAAGAAAGAAGGGAGGAAGGGAGGGAGGGAGGGAGGGAGGGAGGGAAGGAAGAAGGAAGGAAGGAAGGAAGGAAGGAAGGAAGGAGGGAGGGAGGGAGGGAGGGAAGGAAGGAAGGAAGGTAAACAAGATTGTTCTGTGGCACACTTTGATGGGTCTCCTTGGAATGCCAACTTCTCAGAGTATACATTCCTACTTCTTACAGTGAATTTAAGAGTTGTGGGGTGAATGTCAAATGCCCCCCCATAGACTTATGTATCTGAACACTTGTTCCCCTTTGGTGGTGCTGTTTGGGAAGGTGGAGACTTGCTGAAGGAGGTGAGGGACTGTGGACGGGCCTTCTTGAGGTCTTGTCGCCTGGCCCCACACTTGAGGATCTGCTCATTCTTCCTGCCTGCCAATGTGATGCTGGCTTCCCTCTCTGGACTGCCATGCCTCCCTCCCCCTATGATGGACGCTACCCTCTGGTACTATAAGACAAAATAAAGCCTCTTCTACCCTGTGTTGCTTCTGATCAGGCATTTGTTCACAGCAACGAGAAAGTAACTGACATGATGGTGTCTATATCTGAAATCCCTGCTACACGGTCAGCCCAGGCTGGCTTCCTCCCTGTGTATGCCCTGCCTCACCACACTTCAGACAGGGATGGCTGCGTTCATAACGGTTCACTTGTAAATGCAGAGCTATTCTGTGAGGGTGGGTGAGACAGCTTAGCAGTTAAGGTGTTTAAGCCTAAGGACCCAGGTTTAATTTCCCAGTACCCACAAAATGTGGCACATGCATCTGGAGTTTGTTTGCTGTGGCTACAGGACCTGGTGTGCCCATTCTCTCTCAAATAAATAAATAAAATATTAAAAATATATTCTGTGATACTTCCTGTTATATCTTAATGGAAGATATGCATAAGCTGGGCATGGTGGTACACACCTTTACTCTCAGCACTTTGGAGGCAGAGGTAGGAGGAATGCCTTAAGTTCAAGGTCAGCTTGAGACTACATAGCGAATTCCAGGTCAGCCTGGGCTAGAACAAGACCCTACCTCGCAAAAATCAAAGAAAGGAAGACAGAGAGAGAGAGGGAAAGGAAGAAAGAAAGAAAGAAAGAAAGAAAGAAAGAAAGAAAGAAAGAAAGAAAGAAAGAAAGAAAGGAGGGAGGGAGGGAGGGAGGGAGGGAGGGAGGGAGGGAGGGAGGGAGGGAGGGAGGGAGGGAGGGAGGGAGGGAGGGAGGGAGGGAGGGAAGAAGGAAGGAAGGAAGGAAGGAAGGAAGGAAGGAAGGAAAGAGGGAAAGAGAGAGGGAGGGAAGGAAGGAAGGAAGGAAAGAGAAAGACCTGCTTAGATGATTGTTCTACCATGACTGGGAGTTCTTTGTAGTTTTCCAATTATTCATCAATATGTTTGATTCTGAAAACAGAAATAAAATAGTAAAGTGGATTTGAGACACTTGAAGAAGGGAAAGGAAACAAAGGATACATGAGCCCTGAGTGGCAGGAGTAATAGAGTATATCTGAAGGAATGAGTTCTCACCATATGCACAGAAAAGTTGGAGTTTGATGTGCCATGAATGGCTGTGTTGTGAAGCGAAGTTCAGTATAAGCTGAAGTGTTGCCCAGTAAGTGAAATGAGCTTCGGGAAATGGATAGGAAAGAGAAAAAGGAAGACAAGAGCCAACTTCAGCTGAAACTGATGGGAGAATGATCCTAAAGTCTGAGAGTGGACAGCCTTCATCTTTCAGAAAAGAAATGAACTTCTCATGTCTCTGCGCCGGAGCTACGGGACCTCGTAGAGCAGGTGACTGCATCATTGGATCACAGAACCACCGCAGAGGATCCGCTAAATCAGAGCTTCCTAAACTTCCCTGTGTGCACAAAGCACCTGGGTCTTGGTAAAGCGCAGATCCCATCCAGCAGATCCGGATGAAGTCTGTGTTTACATTTCTAACCAGCTCTGGTGGGAGGCTGGGGCTGCTGAGCTCCGGAGCACACGCAGAGAAGTAAAGCCCACGATGGTGCTTTCTACAGTTAGAAACATCATGGTGTCTGTTAAAAATATAATTTTGGACAAGTTCTGAGCACCTGATGGATACAATCCAAAGTGACTTTACATGTCATACATTGGACTTTGCCATTTTGCAGGGACACAGATTGAACCCAGGGCTCTGCACCGAGTTACACCCCCAGCTCATGAGTAGCTGAGATACATAATATAAAACATCTATTTTGATTCCATTTACTAGACAGTCATTTGTTTCTTTCTAAAATCCTCTTTTTCTCAATATCACTTTAAAAAGCTAACAGTAACAGATTAATAATGGGGGGGGGGCTGGTAAGGTGGCTCAGCAGATCAAAGAACTTGCTTACAAAGCCTGCTGGATTGGGTTTAATTCTCAATCCACCCATGTAAGCTGGACACCAAAAAAAAACAGTGGCATGAACATTCATTTGCAGCGGCAAGAGGCCCTGACACACACACACACACACACACACACACACACACACACATTTTTTTAAGATTAGTGACAATAAACAAGTAAATATTTTCCCCTTTCAGGTAAGGACTTGAGTCCCGTGAGTCTTCTCCATGTCCCATCCCTGTCAATATTTAATTTTCTCAGAAACATATTTTCATCCCAGAATAAAACATCATCGGGGTTGGTAACAAAAGAATGAAAATCCAGAGTCCAAGATACACAATTCCAAACATCCCACACCCAATTTCATGTCTCTGAATAACTCTTACTCATCATATCTTGATATCATAGTGCCACGAAGCTTGGTGCCCCTAAAACCAGTCTTCCTTCCAACCTTTATATATCCCTTGCTGATACCAGTATTTTTATCATTCTGGTTGATATCATTTTTAGCTAATATTGAGTTCTTGCTATGTGCCATGCATACACATTTTCATACAGTTGCAGTCAGGTTCGCATTGCTGGTAGAAATCACTCAACTATGAGCAGCTTGTGGGGGGAAAAAAAGGTTTATCTTGGCTTACAGGCTCAAGGGGGACACTCCATGATGGCAGAGAAAATGATGGCATGAGCAGAGGGTGGACATTACCCCCTGGCCAACATAAAGGTGGACAGCAGGAACAGGAGAGTGTGCCAAACACTGGCTAGGGGACACTGGCCATAACACTCATATGACCGCCCCCAACAATACACTGCCTCCAGGAGGCATTAATTCCCAAATCTCCATTGGCTGGGAACCTAGCATTCAGAAGACCTAAGTTTATGGAGGACACCTGAATCATTAGCAGTTAAAAAAAGAAGAAAAGAAGAAGGAGGAGGAGGAGGAGGAGAAAAGCTGTTATGAAATGTTACACAGCTAAGTAGGCAGCTGAGGTGAGATCTGAACTCAGATCTGTTTCATCCCAAAGTCTTAACTAGGTTCTCTATGTGAGTCTCCTCATCACACTCCAACACCGAATCAAAATTGGAATACACACACTCACGTGCATATATTTGTGATAGCTTGATTTCAGAGACTTATTCACTCTAGTTTGGGCAGCTCTTGACCAAAAATGCCATCTATTATGTCTACCCATTTCTGTTCCTGTGCTATCTTGAAATGAAAAGGCTTGTCGAAACAAAAGCTCTCTCTCACACACAGGGCCGTGCAGGGTTGAGAAAGGTATGTTCACCCTCATTTGCCCCCACTGGGAAATCTGAAGTCATTCCACGATATGTTCATTTATACAGTTGTTCCCAAAAACAATGGGAAAAAATGATGCAATATCAACACTGTTTCAAGAAGGAAACGTAGCAAAGACACTTCAATGTGTGTGGCGGTGGAGATTCACACATAAGGTTCACCATTAACCTACCCCTTGGGACACTGGTCTTGAATAGTTCTCCAGATGGCCTCCTGCATTAAATGGATATTTGAACTCTGTTGGTGGCATCGATTAGAGCCCATCAGCCAACATGAGACCTTCCTGTTTCTTAGACTGTCGGCTGTCATGACAGGATGAAAGCTAAGCAGCTTCTTTGACCAAATTGCATCTTGTCACTCACAGCTGTGATCCACTTTTCACTGATCATTTCAAACCCCATTAAAATGAAGAAAATAAAGAGGATGCTGTTCATTTAGAGCCGTGGATACAAAATCACTTTTTGCTCTTGATATACTGATACTATGTTCAAAAAGACAAATGCACAGTAATAAGGCTCATGCCCTGAACAAAAGATAGAATGTTTCCCCCCAATAAACACTTTGTTCATGACTTGCATGCAACCTTACCACTTTGATCTGTATTTCTCATTTTAAACTAGAAATATAACCAGTGGTTGTAACAAAGGACTTGGTTCTGTCTTGGGTAGAAAACTAGATGTATCAATTCTTGTTTTTTATTGCCTTTGAATTTTTTTTTTTTCCATCTTTAAAGGTAAATCTTGAACAGCTACAGAAAAAGATATGGTCAATTTTCTACTCTTTCAAGATCAGAGAAAAAGACCTGTGGTATACTGACTAATGAAACATCATTATTTCTTCTAAAAAAAAAAATAAACAGACTTGCACCCTTGTCTTAGGAAACATTGCTGAAAATATGAAAAGGAAACAGTATTTCTGCACTTGAAAACCTGGCTTATGTAACAATAGGTAAAAAAAAGGACAAAAAAATTCCAGTTAGAGTTGTCACTAGTTGTAATTTAAACTTAATTTTATTGTCAATTGTATCAAATTTGGAGTTTTTATTAATATAATCTCATTCTTTCACCTTCCATGTAATTGCAATAAATTACTAATCAGGAGATATGGGAGCACATGATTGTAAAAGCAGACCGAAGCTTGGTGCTTAAATAATCATACGGGCTCAAGGAAAGCCAGGCTGTAGTATCTTCCAACTGGTTCACAGTGAGTGGGAGAAGAGTGCCTTTTGGCAACTTGAAAAATTGTCTTGAGCATGAAAACCTAATGGTGTGATTTTTATGTCAGATAAGGAAGAAAAAAGTGATCCACTTTCTAGGTTGAAAGGAATTAAGTTCCCAAAGATCATGAAAAACTATATCCATATATTTTTCATGTGGAATTCATCATCTATAAAGTTTGGGTGCAGACATTTTTGAAGAAATAAAAATTAAGCAGGTACCAACTACAAAGTAATATCCTTAGCATGTGGGTAGAATGCTAAGCCTGTTCAGACCAGAAATATAAAACTCTGCCATCACACTTTTGTTGGAACTTGGTCCAAAGTTCATTTACGCAGAACATACCAAACTCACAGGTAAAGGGGAAAGAAATGATTCTGGTCTGAGGGTGCAATACTCACCCCCTCATATTTGCGAACATCTGCTGGGACTGTTTTGTGAGTTTGTGGGACTTTTGAGGTGCAAAGTTATTACTGGTCAAGGTCGATCATTGGATGTAGACTTTGGAGGGACATAGTCCATCCCCACCTCTGACCCGATCTTCCCATCTGAAACATAATATGGCCAAAAGCCCACATGCCCCTCCTGATGGACTGTACCATTTAAAACACGAGCCAGAATAAGTCCTTTCTCCCATACGTTGCTTGTACAATGCATTTGGTCACAGCTACATGTAACTAATACAGAAATCAACAAAACAGATGAATGGTTGTCTACCTGATGTCTAATTCTTGAAGGGACACAACTGAATCCGATCAAACTATGTCCTTTTCAGTGAGGCAAATTCACTTCCACTTTCATGCTGGTATTTCCTGTCACTTTCGGTAATTGCTTCAAAGCAACACAGTTTGGTCATGTCTGCATCACTGATACTCGAACAGTAATAAGGACAACTGAAAAGGAATATGATTCTATAATGTACTAGAAAAATGATTGAGCTGTGCATAGTAAATCTAGATAGAAAAATTAATCAGAATGACCAGGGCTCAGCAAAGTCAAAGTCCCCATTGAGGCCTGAATGAGTCAAACACAAAAGTGCAGCTCTTTCCTACACCAGTTCTGACTCACTGTGAAGTAAATAGAAGGAAAATCAAAATATCACTTTTATTACTGACCAAACTATTTGAAGAATATGTCCCCAGTCTTCCTAGCACGTTCTGTCCCTGAAATGAAAACTGGGGAAAGCCACTAGAAGGAGATTGTCTCTCTCTCTCTCTTCTTGGGTGAAAGAGGAGAAAATAAAACAGAATCCCCAAAAATGGATTATCTTTGTCCAACAAAGAAATGTGGATTAATAACACTGATGACTTACTGTGATGGTTAAGGTGTTGCCAACTTGATCTGTTTTAGTAATCCACAAAAATCCCTTTCAGGTGGGTCTCTGAGGTTGCTTCAGGAAGGATTACCTGAAGGAGGAAGACCTGCCCCAAGGTGAACCCTTCCCCCAGAGTGGTGACCCCTCTCAGAAGGGAACTTTATGTAAGGAATCTCTGGGTGAAAAGAACCCCTTCCTTCCTCCCACGTGGCTGCCAGAGCTGCTTGCTGCCTTCCAGCGCAGACGGAAGACCAGCACGGGCTCAAGACCCACATGGATGGAAACCCAGTGGCTCCTCAGGAAGCCCCCAGGCCTTCAGCGCCAGATCAGGACTGCTGAGGATTCTGGCCACGTGGACTGAGCAGCTGCCAGGTTCCTTGATTCTCGGGCCTGCAACTGCTATTGGACTATCATAAGCCAATCCGATAAATTCCCTTTTATATAATTTATTCTATCAGTTCTGTTCCTCTAGACAACCCTGACTAATACACTTACCAAGAGCCTTCCTCTACCCCTATAAAGTGTCAAGTCAGGTCAGGAGAATGCTCTGAGGAAGACCTTGAATGTGGAAAATTGAGAACTACCAAGAAGTATATTCGCCAGCTTCTATAGTTCATGTTCTGTTCACCCTGTGAGTTTAACTAGCAATCAGGAGGGCTGGAGAGATGGCTTAGCGGTTAAGCACTTGCCTGTGAAGCCTAAGGACCCTGGTTCGAGGCTCGGTTCCCCAGGTCCCACGTTAGCCAGATGCACAAGGGGGCGCATGCGTCTGGATTTCGTTTGCAGAGGCTGGAAGCCCTGGCGCACCCATTCTCTCTCTCCCTCTATCTGTCTTTCTCTCTGTGTCTGTCACTCTCAAATAAATAAATAATTAATTTAAAAAAACTAGCAATCAGGAGAGTCATTATGCCTGCCTTTCTTTCTTTCTTTCTTTCTCTCTCTCTCTCTCTCTTTCTTTCTTTATTTCTTTCTTCCCTCCTTTCCTTCTTTCTTTGTTCATTTCTTTGTTCTTATTTTTCTTGGTTTCTTTGATTTTTGTACAGGCATGTGTAGTATGTGTGCAATGTTATGGTGTGATCTGTGTATGTAGTGCAAGTATGTGTGTGCAGATGATGTGTATGCCTCATTTGCACACCTGTGGTGGCCAGAGGAGAATGCCAGGTGGTCCCCTCTTTCACTCATCTGCATATTTCCTTGAGACAGATGCCTTCTTGGAACCTGGACCTACAGTCCTCATAAGCCCCAAGGATTCCCAGATCTCTCCTCCATACAGACATATATGACCACACTCCATGTGGATGCTGGGGAATCAGAGTCCAATGGTCTCAGGCCCTCATGCATACACAGCAATTATTATTATTATTATTTTGGTTTTTCAAGGTAGGGTCTCACTCTGGCCCAGGCTGACGTGGAACTCACTATGTAGTCTCAGGGTGGTCTTGAACTCATGGCGATCCTCCTACCTCTGCCTTCAGAGCGCTGGGATGAAAGGTGTGTACCACCACACCCGGCTGTATAGCATAGCAAATGTGTTAACTGCTAAGGGACCCTCCATCACCCCAGCCCCTCCTTCCTTTCTGGCCAGAAATTAGAAATCTACCTACCATGGCAGTTTTGTGTAGCCCTCCTGAACCTCCTTGCCCAATACCAACTGTGATCCTTCTGTGGATCACACAAATTACCCAGATAAACAGCACCAACTCTTGTTCTCAAGGGGTTCTAAAGCTGAGTCACCAATTTAATTAACTTGGAGGCCATATTTTGTCTAAATTTTGTATTCCAAAATGTTTGGCCACATGCAACATAGCTTATCAGAGACTCTGCAATGATTTTGAACGAAAGATCATGACACACAGTTTCAAAATGCCATCTAGGAGCCATAAATTGAATGCAAATTACCTTCCATTGTAAATTTCCTGAAGAGATTTTAATGTCCTAAAATTAAATTCCCTTACAAGTTCCAATGATTTAAAGCCTAAAATAATTCTATCTAAAATCAAATCATTTGTAACCTTTCATTCTGTAAGCTAAATGTCCAAAGTCATTATAGTACAAAATGCAACTTTTTCTTGTCCTTGAAAGTAAAAGTTCAAAGAAACTATGACCCAAAGTTCTCAAGCTAGAACCTTATGATCATTGTTTCAAAACTTTTATTATTCCTGAACGCAGATCACTATGTTGTGAACCTGGGTGTATCTGTTTCTTTTCAGAAGCTTCCATCCAGCGTACTGCCGTCCATGTGGATGGCTCTTTAAGGACTTCAGGGTTAAAATCCTAAAAGAAAGACAGATTTCTGTCAGAGTCCTTGATGACCCAACAAAGGTTAGTGGTAAGACCCTACTGCTAAAGACATCATATGTAGTTGACACGTAAAATGGAATGACATGGCTGGAGGCTAGAAGAGAGTCAGTCCCCAGACAGTCAGCACGTCTAGAGCCAGAAGGTGCTACATGGGCAACTGGGGGAAAATGACCAATGTCTGTCCAAGCAACTCATGGTCTAACCTACTTAGCAGCAAATAACCTGTTGTGATGCTCACACAAGTGCAATAGTGGCACACAGCCATGGTGGGAAATCGACTGCTCTTGATTTGGCTAACTGATCTGCTCAGTGGAATGTGACCCATAGCTGGAGCTGGGAAACAAGTCAGAACCAGATCCAAAAAATGAGCCCATTTCCATTATCAAGCTACCACCAATCATGAGCTACAAGAGGCCTACATCTATTAAATTCTCTATTAAAAAAAAAATAAGGGCTATCCCATTTGTCTGGTGCTAACTTTACTCTCCATCAGAAATCTGCTTCTCTTTTCAGATAGATGCAGATCCCAAGTAGAGAACCACCCCATCATGCCTCAAAAGAGCCCCAGCTGAAACTAAGAATAATTGGCAAAACAAGCAAGTGTGCTGTTTTCTTGGTGAACCTGGTACCAGCACAAGGGTGAAGGAGATTGATGCAGAGAACAATCAACTCCTACCAAATCAGATATCCAGAGCCCCAGAGGCTCCCAACACCTCATCACTGAAGCAGACACAAAATGAACTCAACATGGCTCAGGGAAATTTTGCGGAAGAAGGGCCGGAGAGAATGTCAGAGCCACATGTTAGGTCATGATATACAGAGACATTTCTCCTACCCATAACTGTGGGCTAACTTTGCAATGCATGACCCATAGACCTCAACAAGGAGGGGCTAGGGGGAGGGGGAAGGACATGGACGAGCCTAACAATGGTACCAACTCGACTGTATTCACTGAGTACAAAACTAATTAATAAAAATAAATTAATTTTTTAAAAATATATCAAAAAATAAAAATTAATTAATTAACTAACTTCTCATTGACCCTACTTTTTGAAAAATCTAAAGAGTTGGTAGACATACAAGATTATTCTGCACCCACATTTATAAAATACAAGCTGGTGCAGTCGGTAAAGTGTTCGTTTTGCAAACATAAATCCTGAGTTTGATTCCCAAAACCCACATTAAAATTAAGAACTTAGACATGTGGCAGCCCAGCTCCCAGCACTGGGGAGGTAGAGACAAGCAGATCGCCAAGGCTTATTGACCAGCTAGTCCAGCCTAACTGGTGAGCCACAGGCCTGAGAGAGACCCTACCTCAAAATAAAGTGGACACAGTTGTTTTTGAGGAATTACACTTGAGGATGTCCTCTGGCCTCCACATCTGTATGCACATGTGTACTTGCACACATAACACAAACACACAACTGAAAATAATAAAATAAATTAAAATAAAATAAAATAAAAGCAATCTCTAATCTCTGAGGGAAGTTAACCCAGACAGAATTTGCTCCCCAAAACCAAACACTGACCTATGGCACCTACTCCTGACATCTAAAGACAGAGAGATACAGTGAGGACATCTTATTTCATCCTAGCCAGGATGCCAGAAACGATGTTAATTTTTATTATCTTAATCTGATTGGTAAAGCGCACACCTGGCTGTGTCTATGAGGGTGTTTTCAGAGACAAGTAGATCAACAGGGGTGCTCTGCCTTCACCGTGGATCAATCCCTCACTGGGTTGATGTCACTAGCATGGCTTCTTGGCCACCATTTGGCTAAGATCAAGTGTGATGTCATTAGCAGGACAAAGTGGGAAAGAGTAGGAAGTGGAGCCTAGCTGAAGGAGGCTGCCCCTGAAGGCATTACCTTGAAGCTGACCCTCACTCTGATATCTTCCGGTTTCTCTCTCACTCTTTGTTTTCTGCCCTCCATGAAGCTCCTCTGCTGGCAACTGATGGTCTGAACCCTCTGAAGTATGAGTCAGACCAGCAAGTTCCTGGGCAGGCCATGAGTCAGGAACCAACTCACTTAGGAGAAAGTGCTCACCAGAGCCCAGTCTACTGTACTATGCTTACAGGGAAGTGTTGGCCTGGACAAGAGTCCCAAGAGGGAGCCAAGACAAAGGCAGAGAACGACCTTTGCCTGATGCAACTTTAGATGTTTACATTGCCCAAACCTTACTCCCTGACCTCACAATGCCCTTGGTCACAGTTCTCCTGCCATTCTTATCTCAGAGACAATCTGGCTCCTCTTCTTTTTTTAAAATTTATTCTTTTATTGACAACTTCCATAATTATAGAAAATTACCTATGGTAATACCCTGCCTCCCCCCACTTTGCCCTTTGCAACTCCACTCTCCATCACATCCCTTCCCCCTCTCAATCGGTCTCTCTTTTATTTTGATGTCATCATCTTTTCCTCTTATTATGATGGTCTGGTGTAGGTAGAGTCAGGAGCTGAGAGGTCCTGGATATCCAGGCCATTTGATGGCAAATCATCCTCTCTGACTGTATACCTCCTCTGTTTGATCTCTGCACCCCTGACTAATCAGCTTCTCCATTTGGTCCCTGCTCTTCTCTGTACCACCTTCCCAAAGGGGAAAAAAAAAATTATCTAGACTGACACAGGCTGTTCTCTCTCCTCCTCCTACTCCTGGGAGAAAGCCCGGCAGCTGAGGCCCCAATAAACATTTCTTTTTCTGCCTCAGAATGGTTGTGCATGGTCTTTGGTCGTTCACAAACTTTACAGGCAGGAACACACACCTGCACATATCACTTCTGTCAGTCCATTGCAATGGGACATCACTGCCTTTTGGTAAGTTTGCAGTTGAAATCAACATGTCCTAGGGATGAGATATATCTTTCCATCTGCTATCTTTAATTCGTCTTCCTGTGCCGTTTTCCTTTGAGACAACATTTTTGAGCACTTGCATACCATATTTAGAGTGCCACAGTTTTCACTATCTCTATAATGGGACCCATCTCATATCTCTTTCCAAAACCCTTCAACAGTTCCTCTTTGTTCTCCCAATTTTCCCTATGCTTGGAATCCTCACAAGTAGACACTGTGCCCCACTCTTAACTCACCTTCTCCTCCACTTTTTATAGAGATAATTAAGTGCAAGCCAGCTACTGTGGCACACCCCTGAAATCCCAGTATTTGGGAGGTAGAGTCAGGAGAATCAGGAGTTCATAGCCATTCTTGGCTATGTGAGACCCTGTCGCAAAACAAAACAGAAAAGGGGTGGGGGGAGCCTAAATATTTACATCCTTTTATTCCTAATGACACCAACAAATATTGTCCTCAAAATGTTTACATGCCTGTCCTCTGTGCCTCTGCTTTTGATCTATTCTCTCTTTAGAGCAATAGTCGGATTGTCAACACGTGCACAGAAGCAAGAAGGACATTTATTCGCAAGATAGCCACGGTTCAGTCTGCAGGTGAAGTGGGTGCCTGTGGGGAAGACACAGTGTGCCAGATTTGCAGGCAGGGCAAAACCTTGACGGCAGTACAGAAACAGAGAATGCCAGACCTCGTGGTATCCATGGAGAAGAGGGTGGAGTCCAGACATCTCTGGGAGGTGGAATCCTTAGTCTCCAATAGCCTAGGGTTTTCCTTTTCAATTTTTTCTAACATTTTTATTTACTAATTTGAGAAAAAGAGACCGAGAGAGAGAG
Organism: Jaculus jaculus; assembly: GCF_020740685.1. Classification (NCBI taxonomy): domain Eukaryota; kingdom Metazoa; phylum Chordata; class Mammalia; order Rodentia; family Dipodidae; genus Jaculus; species Jaculus jaculus. The sequence goes on along the minus strand of NC_059116.1, from coordinate 19,567,480 downwards.
AATTCTAAGGCTCTTGCCACTGTAAATGAACTCTATATGCATGCCCAGCTTGTGAATTTTGCTTTATGTGGATACTGGGGAGTCAAACCCCACCAGCCGACTTTGCAAGCAATTACTTTTCATCACTGTGCCATCTCCCTGGTCCTTTCCTCAACATTCTAACTGGATATTACACAGTCATTATGATCATTATCCATATTTATGACATTCACTTTGATGTTTAAATATATGTACACAATGCATAATGCACTCACAAGGCTGAAAAGCTTATCCTTCACCCCAAACACTTACCATTTCTTTGTGTTTGGAATACCCCAAATCTGCTTTATTGTATATCATAAAATATTCAATAAATATTGTCATTCAAAGCTAGTAACTGTACTGTCGTACCCAATTGCTATCCTTTCTTCATTCTTTTTATTTTCTCTTCAGTGTTCCCAGACTCTGGTAACTATTGTGTATTTTGTACTTTGATGAGATCAACACATTTCGCTTCCAGATATGTGTGAACATACAGAATGTGTCTTCCTGTGGCAGGTTTATTTCACTTAACGTAATGTCCTCTAGGCTCCATCTTGGTAGCAAGATTGTCATCTGTGAAACAAGAAATGAGGAGGAAGAAGATTGAGGTATAAGGGCAAGGTCACCTTTGTATGTATGAGAGAAAAGGGGGCGAAAGGAAGAGGGCTAAAAAAATTTACAGGATAGAAGAAACAAAAGAGGGAAGTAAAATGAAATGAGAGCCGTATGAGGACTGATGGCGATGATCCAAAAGAGCACAGTTACCTCCTGGGTTTCCAGTGCCGAGGTTAGAAGGGAAGGGAACGAGCTGTCAGCAGCTGTGCAGAAGACAGTGAGCAGACTTCGTGCACCCGAGGAGGTTAGAATTGTTCCTGAGGAGCCATTTGGAAACGCATTAGAGATGCCAAACATATCCACCTTTCTCACGAAGCTGTACCTGGGGCTCCAGTTATCATTATCAAGGCATCTACAATTCAGCACATCCAATCAAATGGCGGCAATGCCTCTTAGTGATGCAACTGGTCATAACATACTTTGTATCTTTATACATAGATAGATAGATAGATAGATAGATAGATAGATAGATAGATAGATGGAAATGTATATAACCTTTGTATGTAACAACTTCTATACTCTGAACGTCTATTTTAAATGGGATATTTCCCCCCCTCAAATTAATATCTGTGTAACCAGTAAATGAGTTATTTCAGGGTATTCTGTTACCCTCCAGTACTCATTATTTCTTCTGAGAAGCACTTTGACCTCAAGACTAGGTCAGCATTCCCTGAAACACTCCAAGAAAGCTGAACATCTTCCCTTCTCAGCACTTGACACAGGGCCCATCTGCTTTTATTTCACTGTATTTGATGAATATTGTTTCCTTGCTAATACATGAGGTGGAGAAGGTCATACACCATGTTGTGTCGGATTGCTGTTTTATCTTTGGTGCCTATCGTATGCACAACAGGTCTTCTTCAATAAACACTGTGGAGTGAACAGAAAAAGAGAGAGTGAATGGGAACAGTGAGCCACTTAGTGTATACCTTTGGCCAGGTAGCCTTTTCCTTTCACTGGCAGAAAATTAAATCCTGATAGAAGCACGACTTTCTCAGACATCAGAAGATGCTAGCTGTCTGTAGTAACAAATCAAGGGCAGAAATTAAAGGATGATTTAATTTAAACTCCATTCAACTGTCATGCCCTTATATATTATATTTTGTTATATTTTTGCCTGGAGCTTCACTGTGGGGCTTTTGATACAGATTCTAGAAAGAGTCAGATGGAGTAGACTGATCAGGGTAGTCAGGAGCAGGAGCCTAAGGTGGGAGCAGAGATGAGGAATCCCTTAAGTTGCACTTGAAATCAAGTTGGGAAGAACCATGACATTGGTTTTGTAATGAGAACCTATTGGTGGCAAGAAAGGAGAGAGATGCTGAGGATATTTTTTAAACTCTTTTGGTTTTATTTATTTATTTTATGTTTTAGAGAGCAAGAAAGACACAGAGAAAGAGAATTGGTGCACCAGGGCCTCAGCCACTGAAATTGAACTCCAGACACTTCCGCCACCTAGTGGGCATGTGCAGCCTTGCATTTGCCTCATTTTTGTGTGTCGAGCTTATGTGGGCTCTGGAGAGTTCAACATGTGTCCTTAGGCTTTGCAGGCTATTGCTTTAACCACTAAGCCATCTTGCCAGCCCTGTTGAGGATTTTTAATATAAAATGTATGCCAATTATAGCTAAGATTTTCAAAGCTGATGGGGGGGCAACCCAAAATGGCAAAGGATCCCAGAGTTGAAATCTGTTAGGAGGGCTGATGTGGTTAAGGTACTCGCCTGAAAAGCCTCAGGACCCAGGTTTGATTCCCACTACCTATGTACACTACATGCACAAGGTTGCAGATGGGTCTGGAGTTCGTTTGCAGTGGCTAGAGGCCCTGGTATATCTATATATTCTCTCTTTCTCTCCCTCCCTCTCTCTCTCTCTCTCTCTCCCTCTTCCTTTCTCACAAATAAGTGAATAAATAAAATAGCTTTAAAAAAATATCTGCTCAGGGTCTGTTGCAGAAGAGGTAGTGGAAAGAATGTAAGAGCCAAAGAAAGGGTAGGATTCCTTACAATGTGCTCCTCCAGACACAAAATGGCCTGGATATCCATGACCTCACAGCGCCTCGCACTACCTACACAAGACCATCATAAGAGGAGGAAAATAAGATGACATCAAAATAAAAGAGAGACTGATTAGGAGGTGGAGGGGATATGATGGAGAGTGGAGTTTCAAAAGAGAAGTGGGGGAAGGGAGGGAATTACCATGGGATATTGTTTACAATCATGGAAGTTATTATTTATAAAAAATTTCAAAAATTTTAAAAATATCTGTGAGATTACTGCTATAGTTAGGACCAGAGGAAATTAGATCTCTAAATAAGGTAGTGGCCAAGACAAAGAAAAATAAATGTATTCTTTTTTTTTTTTTTAGGTTGTAGCTATTAACTACAGTGTTGATTTAAGGAGATAGGAAAGTTTTAGGTTGGGTTTGAGTCCAGTCACTTTGTTAAACTAAAGACCATCCGGGGAATAAAAAAAAATTCATCAGGCAACTGAGAAAGAGAACTGAGCTGTGGGAGCATCTGCCCAGAAGATGAAGATGGAATAGTCATGGATGTGGAGGAGAGGATCAGAAAAGAAGAAGAGTTAGATTAAGGAGAGAGCTTGAACAAGGTCCATGTAAAGAGATAAAAGGAAATCAGGAGAGAAACAATAGTGATTGTGATGGTTTGATTCAGGTGTCCCCATAAACTTAGGTGCTCCGAATGCTGGGTTCCCAGATGATGGCAAGTTGGAAATTAACGCCTCCTGGAGGCAGTGTATTATTGGGGGCAGGCTTACTGATGTATAGCCAGTGGCCCCTTGCCAGTGTTTGGCACACTCTCCTGTTGCTATTGTCCACCTTACGTTAGCCACGGGGTGATGTCCACCCTCTGCTCATGCCACAGTTTTCCCTTGCCATTATGGAGCTTCCCCTTGAGTCTGTAAGCCAAAATAAACCCTCCCACCCCCCACCCCCACCAAAGCGGCTCTGGGTCGGGTGATTTCTGCCAGCGATGCGGACCTGACTGGGACAGTGATGAATCCCAACTCGTTCAAGAAGGACAGGTTACTATTTGATGCTGGTCACTAGTAAAGGCTGGGCAGAAAAATGACAGAGGAACTTGGGTTATAATTAATAATTGATAAACTGATTCCTGACGAGGAGATCAGCTTTCCTTGGATAATTTGGACCAGGCCCTAAGTTGAACCACAGGTGTCTTTAGAGATGGTAGGAAGAAGAGAACAGATACAAACAAGGTCTAGGGATGTGGTGATTTCAGCAGGGATTTGAAGATGCCACATTACAGATTTTGAAAGTGGATGAAGGAGCCACGAGCCAAGGCAGGCGGATGGTTGCTAGGATCCCAACAAGATAAGGAATGCCCCTCAGGAGACTGGAAAGAGGAAAGAAGTACGTTCTACCCTCGAGTCTTTCTAATGAATCCTGCAGACTCCGTGATGTCAGCCCAGCAAAATGCGATTCCAGAATGCAAGCCTTAATAGTTGTAAGCAATGAAGGTTGTGTGTTTTTGTTGAGGCAAGCCCAACAGACTGCCCTATTCTATGTGAGAGAGAGAGAGAGAGAGGAGAGAGAGAGAATTGGTGCTTTGAGGCCTCCAGTCACTGCAGTGGAACTCGACACACGCCCCACTTTGTGCACATGTGCGACCTTGTGTGCCTGTATCACCTTGTGCGTCTGGCTTACGTGGGATCTGGAGAGCTGAACATGGGTCCTTAGGCTTCGCAGGCAAGCACCTTAACCACTAAGCCATCTCTCCATTCCAGTGTGTGGTGGGAAGTGAGTGAAATACAAAGTGAAGGTAGAATATATATAATGTAATCACAACAGGATTTGCAGTAATGAAATGACAGCTGGGAGTGCTTGAAGAGGAATCAAGTTCAAGGTGTGTGTGTGTTAGTTTTGAGACTTGAGTACATCCGGATATGGTTCATCAGCTAATAAGAAACAGTCGAGTCAGTAGAAAATGCATGAGCAATGAGATCATAGTACACAGGTGGAAAGCAAGGAGGGAGAAAGGTAGGAAATTTTCCCAAGTTAGAAGGAATGTGCTTCCCATTTACCTTAATCCTGTTATATTTATGTTCGAGGGTTGTCAACTGTCTTTAATGCAAGTCTAAGCAAAACACAGTGAGCTTACTTTACCATGAGACAGAAAGCATTTCACTGATTTTTATATAATTCGTTGCTTGAGTTGGCCCATGTTACAATCCTTCCTCACCACCATTGGTATTATAAATTTTACCACATTCACTAACGAATGAAAAATAGTACAACTTATAAGATATTGATTAGACTAAAGTGTATTATGATTGTATTTTTCATTGTCAGAGCTTCACTACTTAAAATCTATAACCACTCCTGCTTCAGAAGCAGCCTTTGTCTAACACAATGATCTAAACATCCTCCCCAATATATTATAGCATGTCTATTATATGACAGTACCGCATTATTATTTTAAGAGGCAAACATGATTAAACTCCAAAGCTTGTGTCATCATCTAAAGAAAAAAAAAAAAGCCCACTAGCCCAGAAACTTGCAAACTTACTAAGCTTGAAGAACACACTTTCTGTGCAACCCTTTCCTATATAGTTCCAGACAAATCCTACAAGTTCTTCATCAGGAAGAAAATGGTTTCTGACTTTAAATTGCAGAAGTGTGTCCCTGTGCTTAAAGGACTGTGTGGATAGAAGATTGACACTTCCCAGAAACTAATGGATCAAATGCTCTGTTCACTCCTGTAATTCATTTTTCTATAGGTAATTAGAGACTGGAGAAAGAAATGGTCTCAGAGAGCAAGCATGTGTGTTCTGGAAGGTTGAGTGAACACAATAGGGCTGAACATAAAAACGAGTGTTTCCCTCTTTCTGGATGGCCAAACTTTAAGGTGAAAGGAAAAAGAAGTATGTGCAGAGGCTTCCGGAAGAGTAGCAAAGCAATGATGGTGTCTTTCTGAACAGCGGGTTGGGAGCCAAGAAATTAAGGAGATAACATGCTCTTACTTCTCTGTAGAGAGCCATCCCTTTTAACTGTTGTGGTGGTTTGATTCAGGTGTCCCCCATAAACTTAGGTGTTCTGAATGGCAGCTGGTAGAGATTTGGGGATTAACACCTGCTGGAGGTACTGTATTGTTGGGGGTAGGCTTTTGGGGAGTATAGCTAGTGTCCTCTTGCCAGTGTCTGGCACACTCTCCTGTTGCTATTGTCATCCTTATGTTAGCCAAGGGGTGATGTCCACCCTCGGCTCATGCCGTTGTTCTCCTCTGCCATCATGGAGCTTCTCCTCATGTCTGTAAGCAAAAATCAACCCTGTTTTCCCCAAATGCTGCTCTTAGTCAGGTGATTTCTGCCAGCAATGCGAACCTGACTGCAACACTTGTTGTAGCTCGTAACAAAGAGCCACTTAAACGAGGGAGGATTAATTATGCCTCATGACTTCCGAAGCTTCCACGGTTTCCTGGGCTTATGGTGAGTGAGGCAGAAATATCACAAAGGAAGGGTGTTTCACAGGGGAAGGAAGCTTTTTGCCTCGTGGCTTCCAGGAAAAAGAAAAGAGTAGAAAGAGAAAGACAAATCCAGAGACCAGATAACCACTTCCAGATCGTGACTCCGTCCATAGATGAGTCCACTGATGTCATCATGGTACGATGATCGAATCATTTACAGAACAAATGCCAACTCTGAGCAGCGCTGCAGTGTCAACCAAGCCTTCGTCACCTGAGGCTTTGGGGCGACACTTGAGGTCCAGGCCATGACAGCTGTTCAAGTTGGCCTGCTGGCCTTGGTGCAGCCACACAGAAATCAACACCCTGTAGCGTGACGCCAGATGGCTGAGCCAAGAACACAGAATGAGGAAGACTTGGGAAGCCTTACAAGAGAAAAAAAAAAAACTAAGTTCATTTTTTTTTTTTTTTGTCAATTTCACTTTAGAAGATTATAAGATAGCCAACTGAAAAGTTTAAGTTGGCACTCAGATTTGAAGCACAGAGAAATGAGACTCGGCTAATGTCAAGAATCCGGGTTTTCTGGCAACTAATGAACAGAAACTAACTGGCTGACTTAAACACCAAAGAAATATTCTATGACTTCCAAAATCTTTAGACAGTAAGACTCAGAAAATAAACAGAAACTCAGAATGCTGTTCTACCAAGGACACAGTATGTATCAGTTCACAGGAACTCTCTGGTGAGGTCATGGTAGCCCTTCCTCACTTAGTTGTCATTGCTCACAGAACAAGGCCACCGTCCCCACAAACCTAACGACCCCAAGAGACTGACATGGATGCCACTTACCTAAAGCAATATGAACACCCTAGTGCCTCTCTTTCTTTAATCCACCATCCTCCAATTCACACCCCTCACACCAGTACCTTACTTGCTAAGTCCTCCTGCCAATATCTAGCTACCAGCGGAGAAGATAAATTTGAGTGTCAGAAATGTATTTTGGTGGAGGAAAGGTGGTCCAGTAACAGACAAGATCATTTATGGAGAAAATGAGAAAGTAAAAGAAAAGGACAGGAGGGGTTGGGAAAAAATGAGAAGAGAAAAAAAAAATGGGGGATCCAAAGGTAGCAAGGAGAAGCCTAATGTCAAACTTTGAAAAACTCCAGTGTGCATCTTGCTTGAATAAACAGTATAAAGATCTATTCCATGAAAACGTAGTCTATCCCACATCTATGTAACATTTAAACTTAAAAAAATAAGTAAAAAATAAAAATAATAAAGAGTATACCCTTCATTTGAAAATTACTGATTTTGACAGATGAGTCTTGAAGTAACCTCTTAGCACCCTGGTATAAATATAGCTCCCTCAAGATGCCAATATCTATGTGACCTTACCCATTCCAAAGCCAACTCTAATTAGGTAGGCTCATACAGCTAGGAAACTATCCAATACTTACAATAGCACAAAAAAATAAAGGAACTGGTAGAAATTCACATGAAAATTAATTGAAATACCACATGTATTGTCTGCATGTACTTGTCCAGTATTCTTAGCTGACCTGTGACCTTTTCAGTAATTATCTGCAGATCTTCAAAACTGGTGAGAATTTAATGAAAGAGGAACAAAAAGATATGCTACACTTTTGTGCTAGGAGTAAAATAGAGTCTTATAACCTATGAAAAAGCAACCTGAACATTATGAAGATAATTACTATGACAAAACAAGTATATGGAAGGAACAGTGGAAATTGAATACTTTCCTGCCAAGTAAACACATTTCCAAGAAGTAATACTTTGGCCATTAGAAATGCATCCCATTTAAACTTCTGAAAGAAAGAAAGGAAGGAAGAAAGAAAGAAAGAAAGAAAGAAAGAAAGAAAGAAAGAAAGAAAGAAAGGCAGAGAAAGAAAGAAAGAAAGAAAGAAAGAGAAAGAAAGAAAGAAAGAAAGAAAGAAAGAAAGAAAGAAAGAAAGAAAGGCAGAGAAAGAAAGAAAGAAAGAAAGAAAGAGAAAGAAAGAAAGAAAGAAAGAAAGAAAGAAAGAAAGAAAGAAAGAAAGAAAGAAATTATCTTCATGTCTTGGTCTGTTTTATGCTACTATAACAGTTATGATTGGGTGATTTTTTTTTAATGAATATAAATTTGTGGGCTCACAGTTCTGATCAAAGTGTCAGAAACTGATCTGGATATATTCTTGCTAGATTCTCACACCAAATAAGGGGAAAGGACAAGAGATGAACCCAGGCACATGAGCCTAATGTATAATGGCATCCATCTCTTCAAGGACAGAACATCACCACCTTCATTAGTACCCCCAACACTCTCACATTTGGGACTAAGTTTCCCACATGAAGTTAGGGGACATATTCAAGCACAGTGCTTCATAAATTCCCACATTCCAACCCCAGCATTTGGAATACTTGGTTGCAAAATACAGTGGAGAAGGATTTTTTTTTTTTTAATGCCTCATGTGATCTTCTCAGCCAGGTATCCATGCTAAAGCAGTTTTGGTTTTACATCTAGATTCCATCCAGTCTCCACAGACAAGCTTTAGGAAGTGCAACAGAAAATAGAAGAGGAGACCACGTGGAGATGGCTCAGGTCTCTACCACCACTCAGATCCTGTTTTCTGCATCAGCTCTGTAAATGCACTGCACCTTTGAGTAGTGGTTTTCTAAAAGCCTGGATGTGTCCATTTAGTATTTATGATATAAAGAGTGTAAGAGAGCCAGAAAGCAAAATACTGCCAAAGATGATGAAGGTCTTTATCCATCACCCAACTGAAAAGCTGGCCCACCCCAGGGTGTGGCCCTTCAGATGAATCTTAAATCTCTGGTCAGTATATTTAGCAACTAACAATACAGAATGTTCAACTAAATTTGAATTTTAGAAAAATAACAAATAAAATTTTAGAATAAATATACCCTATGTGATACTTGGCAACATACCTTCATTGAAAAATTACTCATCGCTTATTGCAACCCAAATTCATTAGGGCAACCTCTCTCAAGTCAGACGCTGAGCAAGTGTATCTGACTTGGGTAATAATTAACTTACTTTACACGCAAGTGTTTTTGCTGCAGAGGAAGTTCTGGCTAGGTAGTAGGTCCAACAGAGCAGCCTGGTGATATTTTAGTTGGCAGCATAAGTCTTGCTACCTTCTTGCTTCTAGCCTGATGTAGCCTTCAGCTACACCTAATTACTGACTTAAAACTTACTGGTATTCCAACAGTTACCTTCTCCCAGGACCATCATTCCTTCTGGGCAATTGTAGAGTCCTCAATGGACTTCTAAAGTAATTTCACCGCCTCATAGTCATTGCCTAGCTATAAACAATACTTCTCAACATTATGATCTTCCCAGTCCTCAAAAGCTCAGAACACTTAAGGACCCCAAGTTTTACTTCTACTCCAGGCCCTCAGACTCATCCCATCAACAAAAGAAGTTTAGCATGATCTACCTCAATGTTAGTCACTCTGTGTCCTTGACCTTCTCAGTCTGCTCCTCCTAAGGGAGGACTTCCCTGGCCTCACTGGATACAACTGCAGACATTCCCACTCCCTGGCTCCATGGCCATCAGTGTCCTTATTGAATCACTCATTAAAGTTTCATATATGTTGCATACTCAACTCATTTTCTGTCTCTTCACTACAGTGTCAACTCTATGAGGTCATTTTGCCTGTTTGCTCATAATTTAAGGCAGTAACTTTTGTCAGATTAGACATATCATGCTTTTTCTCTAGTAGTATAATTACTAAGGCTGGGGTTATTAACTTGTTATTCTGTCATAAGCCAATGCCTTTGTCATTAAAACTCCACTGTCCTCCTCTAGTTAGTTTTTCAGAAATGTGCCAATACACCACTGAAAAACACATAGCCAGCTTGCTAATACCTGCCGTGCCAGATTCTCCCTCATCTGAACTTTCTTCTAATGCTAACATCAAGATTCACTAAATCATCTGCTCCCTACTGCAAACCAGAGTTAACAGAGGGTTTATAGCCTTGTGGTCTTGATAATAAAGGGCCAGCACTCACCCTTTGTGGTATAAAAACATTTTTAGCTCTTTAGCTTCGCTGGCTTTTCTCTGTGTATATACATTTACAGGTTATCAATTCATGGTAGGTTTAGTGAATTAGGTAAATTTCTAAAGCCTCCCATGATTCACAACTTTCATGCTAAAGGAATAAAATATAGACATACTCACAGAGAAATAGCGTTTATAATTTTTAGGGAATGTTACTGACCTAATAAATTACATTATAAACACCACTAGATGCATTAAGACAGAAATGATTATGAGAGAATCCTTCTCCAAGATAATACAGTTCTGTCATTGTGGATCTCTTACTTCTCAGGGCCATTTCATGCACTCTGTTATATTAAGTAGTAGTAAGATTTCTTATCTTGCATTTATATGTTTCATAAATAAGTGCTTCATCAAAAATTCAAAAATATCCTTTTTTTTTTTTTTTTGGTTTTTCGAGGTAGAGTCTCACTCTAGCCCAACTTGACCTGGAATTCCCTATGTACTCTCAGAGGGGCCTCAAACATGACAATCCTAGCTGTGCTTCCCGAGTGCTGGGATTAAAGGCATGTACCACCATGCCCATCTAGAAAATATCTTAGAGGTGGTTTTTATGAAATTCTTTCATATCAAAAACAGCATTGGGGGGGCTGGAGAGATGGCTTAGTGGTTAAGCACTTGCCTGTGAAGCCTAAGGACCCCGGTTCGAGGCTCGGTTCCCCAGGTCCCACGTTAGCCAGATGCACAAGGGGGCACACGCGTCTGGAGTTCGTTTGCAGAGGCTGGAAGCCCTGGCGCGCCCATTCTCTCTCTCTCCCTCTATCTGTCTTTCTCTCTGTGTCTGTCGCTCTCAAATAAATAAATAAAAAATATAAAAAAAAACAGCATTGGTTAAGGAAGACATTAAAAAGATCATACTGGGAAATTATTAAACATAAGATATCAGAAGATAGAATGACAAATCTTTATGACATTTCTCCATCTCAAAATGATCTAAAGCTTTTAATGAGCAGTCTGGAAATAAGCTCTCCATATTTTGATATGGAAAGCTGGTGGCACCTTTCCCATACCATTAGAATTGCTGACTGTCTAAAGGCAGAGAGTGGATAGCGCCTAGATCGTGGGCTTCGTGGAAACCCAATTGTGTCAGCGTCTCACAACAATACCCCTTTTCAGAGCAGTCATTCAGTAAATACCGTGAGGCAGAGGAATACTGCTCATGGCAGATAGTCACATTCGGGTACACATTTCCAGAGCATCTTTCAGCATCATAAGGAGGCCCTGAGCTGCCACAAGCATCACCATTCTAACATCGCCATTCCTCCACGGGAAGGACTCGGTGTTCTCCAATCGTCAATGCAATTATGTAACTAGGAAACGAATTGTGATAAAAGTCAAATTAAAGGGAAACCAAACTTCTAAGAGGCATTAATTTTTGTCTGAAATTTTCAGTTTTCTTATTACTTCTGCTAAACTCCTTATACTAAATTAAACTACAAAACATGAAAGTGAGGACATGGTTACAATATAAAATAAAAACAGGGCTGAAAAGATGGCTTAGTGGTTAAAGCACTTGCCTGCGACACCAATGGACCCAGGTTTGATCCCCAGTATGCATGTAAAGCCAGATGCACATGGTGGTGCACGCATCTGGAGTTCATTTGCAGTGGCTAGAGGCCTTGACACACCCATTCTGTCTCTTTTTCTCTAAAGAGATAAATACTGAAAAAATGTATGGGGTTATCTGTTACCCCTAGATTTGTACAAACAGTTGACAATAGAAATTGATATTCTGGAGCTAAACATGGTGGCGTACACCCATAATCAGCACTTGGAAAGCTGGAGCAATAAGATCATGAGGTCAAGACTAGCCTGAACTATGTAGTGAGATGCTATTTCAGAAAAATATATATTCTTGTCAATAGATTGAATTGTTTTCAATGAAGAGAGCTAAATCAATTCCTAAAAAAAAGTCTTCCTATATTATTAAGAATAGCTCAAAAATGGATTGAAGGGCTAGAGAGATGTCTCAGCAGTTAAGCCACTTGCCTAAAAAACCTAAGGACCTGGGTTCAATTGCCCAGTACCTATATAAAGCCATATACACAAAGTGGTGCATGCATCCAGAGATCATTTGCAGTGGCTAGAGGCCCTGACATGCCCATTCTTTCTCCCCCCCTCTCTCTCTCCTCTCTCTCTCTCTCTCTCTCCATTTCTCTCTGTCTGTCTGTCTGTCTTTCTCTTTGTCTGTCTCTCTGTGTTTGCAAAAATGCATGAAATATTTTTAGAAAGTAAATTAAAATTAAGTCTTGAGTGTTATGCATTATTCTTGCTTAAGTTTTTATTTGTTTTTTTCCATTGAAAATGACTGGTTATAAATACAACTTTTATTTCACTTATGTGAAAATAAAAATAACATAACCTTGATTTCACTTAAGTGTGATTATATAAAGTGTGATTATATAAAAATAACATAACCTTGATTTCACTTAAGTGTGATTATATAAAGTGATTATATAAAGTGGACACTAGAAGGTGATAATCTGAGCATAAATATAATGTTAAGGCTCTCCCCAAGCCCCTAAAATTGTAATATTGAATTCAGTATAATCTAGCACTCAGGTATTTTGTGCCAGTAACAAGGAAGTAACTGATAAAGAAAACTAGTACCATTGCTGTGACAAACTTGAACATGTGGCTCATAGTCTTTGGGAGCTGGTCTGTAGGTGGGATGTGGAAGGATTTGGAACTCAGGACTAGAGAAGCCTTACAATGCTGTAAGCAGAGCTTGATAGGCCATTCTTGTGGGAGCTCTAAATACCAGAAGACTAAGAGTAATGTGGACTGTGGAGTTCAGTTTATGAAGTGTGAACTATAAGGACAAATGGTGAGGATGAACTATGAGAAAGAACTGTGGGAATATTCCTTATGGACCTTACACATAACATTTCTGATATTACTGCTATGAGATGTTAGACTCCTTACTTGTAATTTACTTTAAATCTCATCTTTCACTTGTGTACTCAAACCAGTTAAAGTGTGACTAGATTTCTTCCTCCTTGGTGTACCTTTGGCCTGAACAGAACCGATGACCAATATTGACAAGCAATGTGTAGAGATGCTGACTGATCTATATGCTCTATGCTCTTTTGATCAGAGGCCTGTGGTTAGGCTCTTGACTCACAATAAGCATACATGAGTAAGAAGTGCTGGTCACAGCATTGAAGACAATAAGGTCCATGGCTGTGGGCCCACAGAGCAGTTGAAGGCCCAAATAATACTTAATGGAGAGAGACTGTAGAAATTCCCATTAAGATCAGGAATAAGACAAGGTTGCTCTCTCTAACCTCTGCTTTTCAATATAGTACTGGAAGTCCTAGCTGAAGCAATGAGGCAGGAGAAGGAAATAAAAGGGATACAATTTGGAAAGGAAGAAGTTAAGTTAGCTCTATTCACTGATGACATGATTGTATATGTAAGAGACCCAAGAGATTCCATCCCAAAACTCCTGAAGGTGATTAACTCCTATAGCAAAGTTGCAGGATACAAAATCAATGCACAAAAATCAGTAGCATTTCTATATGCAAATGACAAAGATACAGAGAAAGAAATAAGGGACATAGTCCCATTTTTAATAGCAACAAAAAAAATAAAATACCTTGGAATAACATTAACCAAGGAAGTGAAAGATCTATCCAAAGAAAACATAAAAACACTCAAAAAAGAAATTGAGGAGGACTTGAGAAAATGGAAAGACCTCCCATGCTCCTGGATAGTCAGAATTAACATTGTGAAGATGACAATCCTACCAAGGGCAATATATAGATTTAATGCACTTCCATTAAAAATCCCTACAGTGTTCTTCACAGATATAGAAAAAAATGATCTCAAATTTCATATGGAAAGGCAGAAGGCCTCGCATATCCAAACATATCCTCAGCAAATGAAATACCTCCGGTGGCATCACCATCCTGGATCTAAAGCTATATTACAAAGCCATAGTAATAAAAACAGCATGGTACTGGCATAAAAACAGGAGTATAGACCAATGGAATAGACTTGAGGACCCGGACTTTGGATCAAGCAACTATAGCTACTTGATATTTGACAAAGGCCCAAACAATATAGGAAAAAAGACAGCATCTTCAACAAATGGTGCTGGACAAACTGGACAACCACATGCAGGAAACTAAAACTTGATCCACACATTTCACCATGCACTACACTCAAATCCAAATGGATCAAAGACCTCAATATAAGACCAGAAACTCAAATACTACTGGAAGAAAATTTAGGAAGTACTTTCCATGATATAGGAATGGAAAAAGACTTCCTGAACAAAACCCCAGTAGCTCATGATCTTAAACAGTCACTCAACCAATGGGATCACATGAAGCTGAAGAGTTTCTTTATAGACAAGCATACAATAAGCAAAGCCATTTAGGAGGCCTAATCTCTAGAATCTACAAAGAACTCAAAAATCTAAACAGGAAGAAGTCAAACACCCCATTCACAAAATGGGGCAAAGAGCTGAACAGGCAGTTCACAGAGGAAGAAACACAAATGGCAAACACACACTTAAGAAAATGTTAATCATCCCTAATCATCAGAGAAATGCAAATTAAAACAACTATGAGATTCCACCTTACCCCAATAAGGATAGCAAACATCAAAAAAATCAAACAAAAATAAATGCTGGCGAGGATGTGGAGAAGTAGGAACACTCATCCACTGTTGGTGGGAATGTAGGATGGTACAACCACTTTGGAAAGCAATATGGAGACTCCTGAAAAATCTGACTATACAGATACCAACAGACCCAGTTATTCCCTTACTGGGCATCTACCCTAAAACCTTCAAACCACAAGCCAGAGAGATTTTTCTCAACCATGTTTGTAGTGGCTCAATTTGTAATAGCTAAGAGCTGGAATCAATCCAGATTTTCATCACTAGAAGAATGGATAACTAGGATGTGGTATATCTACACAATGTAACTCTATACAGCAGTAAGAAAAATCGACTCAAAGAAATTTGAGGAAAAATGGTTGTACCTGGAACAGATCATTCTCAGTGAACTTACCCAATCACAGAAAAAAAAAAAAATCACCACATAGTCTCACTAATCTACAGCACCTAACCCGAATCTACTCAAGATACCTTACATACCCAGCAAGCATCTCATGGACTAGACGCTAGGATGGATGGGGAGGGAGGGGAGGGCATCAAAGGGTGGAAAACACTAATATAGACCCAAACAGCAATGGTACCATAAAATCCTACTTCCTAAAAGGCAGACCAAATGGCTGAACCTTCACCAGGCTCTTACAGGAAACACCTGAACCACAAGACAAGGGAGAAGGTAGGATCAAGTCTAACTCACATCTTCTTTATCTTCCCTTCCTCCCTCGCCCTCTCCCTCTCTCTCTCCTCTCTAACTCTTGTATATTAGCTATATTTTTCCTCATTTTCTTAGTGGGCACTGACCTGTAACTCCCAGTACCAGCATGGGACTATCACCCACAATTAGCTTTTGATCAGAGAAACCTACAAGCTTTCCTAAAAGAATGACAGATTTCTGTCAGAGAACTTGATGACCCACCAAAGGTTAGTGGTAAGACCCTATTGCTGAAGACACCATATGCAGCTGGCATGTAAAATGGAATGGAATGGCTGGAAGCCAGGAGAGAGTCAGTCCCCAGACAGTCAGCGTGTCTAGTGCCAGAAGTTGCTACATGGGCTACTGGGGAAAACAACCAATATCTGTCCAAGCAACTCATGGTCCAACCTACTTAGCAGCAAGTAACCTGTTGTGATGCCCACACAAGTGAAATAGTGTCACACAGCCATGGTGGGGAACCAACTGCTCTTGATTTGGCTAACTGATCCCCTCAGTAGTAGGGACCCATAGCTGGAGCTGGAAAACAAGTCAGAACCATATCCAAACATAAGCCCACTCTCCAATATCAAGCTACCATCAATCATGGGCTACAAGAGGGCCTACACCTATTAAACTCTCTATAAAAAAAAAAGTAAGGGTTATCTCATTTGTCCTGGTGCTAACTTACTCTCTGGTGGAGAATCTGCTTCTCTTTTTCAGATAGATGCAGATCCTAAGGAGAGAGCCACCCCATCATACCTCAAAAGTGCCACGGCTGAAACTAAGGAAAATTGGCGAAACAAGCAAGGGTGCTGTTTTCCTGATGAACCAGATACCAGCACAAGGGGGAAGGAGACCAACACAGAGAAAAATCAACACCTACCAAGTCAGAGAGCCAGAGCCCCAGAGGCCCCCAACACCTCATCACTGAAGCAGACCAAAAATGAACCCAACATGGCTCAGGGAAATTTTGCAGAAGAGGGCGTGGAAAGAATGTCAGAGCCACATGTTGGGTCAATGATATGCAGAGACATTTATCATACCAATAACTGTGGGCTAACTCCCCAATGCACAACCCATTTACCTCAACAAGGAGGGGCCAATGGGGAGGGGGTAGGTCATGGATGATCCTAATAATGGTACCAAACTGCCTGTATTTGCTGAATAGAAAACTAATTTAAAAAAAAAGAAATGAAAAGTAGGGCTGGAGAGATGGCTTAGCAGTTAAGTACTTGCCTGTGAAACCTAAGGACTCTGGTTCGAGGCTCGATTCCCCAGGACCCACGTAGCCAGATGCACAAGGGGGCAAGTGCATCTGGAGTTCATTTGCAGTGGCTGGAGGCCCTGGCACGACCATTCTCTCTCTCTCTCTCTCTCTCCTCTTTCTCTCTCTCTCTCTCTATCTGCCTCTTTCTCTGTCACTCTCAAATAAATAAATAAATAAAAATTTTAAAGAATGAATGAAAATTATTTTTAAAAGAAAAGGGTTGAAGAGAAAATGCTGAGGGAATGTCTGCTTCACCTATAGTCCAAGCCCAGGCTTCATCCCAAGCTGACGATGGAATTTGACAGTGCCTAGATGGAGGTCATAGAGTGTTTCTCCATGGTTCCAGAGAGCCCCTGAGGCTAAGAAATATGAAGTAGGGCTGAAGACCCTATAACACCACTGTGTGAATCTGTGAGGGTGAGCTGTGAGCTGTGTGTAAGCTGTAATATGGATCCTAATACTAAGGGATGACCAACAAGGAAAGGTGTGGACAGATGCCAGCCACAAGAGAGGCTTCAGGCAGCACATGGGTGGAGAGGAGCTACCCAGGCCTTTTGGAGCTCAGAGTATTTCAGCATCACCAGTCCAGATACTAGGCACAGAGCTGCAAGACTTGATGTTTGCCCCGCTGGTTTTCCATTTTTCTTTGGCCCAGTCGTTCCTGGCTGTGCCTCCATTCTACCTTTGGGAACTGGAATGTTCACTCTGTGCCACTATGTGATGGAAGTATGTAACCTGTGGTCTGACTTTACAGGGACAATAGTTAAGAGACAGCTCTGAGACTTTGGAATGCTGAACAGCGTTAAAGTTGAGCTGTGACGCTTTGTATCTCGAGATGGCCGTGAGTCTATGGCTGCAAGTGCCAAGAAGCAGGGGTTTGAAACTAAAATGTCCCCCGTAGCCTCGAGTGCTTGAATGCTTAATCCCTGGGTGTCTAGAAAGACTGTGGGGCCTTTAGGAGGTGAAGCCTTTCAAGAGGAGGTCTGTTACTAGGGTCTGACCTTGACATGAAATAGCCCAGCTGTTCATGCTTGCGTTCTCTATCTCTCTCTCCTCCCTTCTGTTAATATGATGATATGATTCTGGTATTATGTTCCCGCCATTCTTTCCCCACCTTAACAGACTTCTTACAACTGCAAGGCAAAAATAAACCCTTCCCTCCCTTAAGCTGCTTCTACTCAGGTCTTTTGTTCCATCAACTAGAACGTAACTGTTACACCATCAAGCCTAAGATTGTTTAACTATTAGAAACATGTAGCAGTCAGCACAGGAGAGAGATTCTTCAGTATGAAACTATATTCTAGCAAGGCTCAAACGCATAATGGGTGGAGGAAGTATTTTACTGGTATCTTGAAAAATAAAATGAACTCTGAAAGCTATAAAGTTTTCTGGTCACCTTCCAGTTTACGAAGAAAAATTTTTATAGGAAATATGTTCTTAGGAGCCAGATTTATGGCATTTTCTGAATATAATCACTAATTCATTTTTAAAGTAAAGTTACTACCTGAAAGAAAGCTGAACTTCAAAATGAAAGCATATAAAACCCCATTTTTCTATTATATTTTACATTTGCAGATTTGTCATACAGACAACTATTGAAGCAGCACCCATTTACGATATTAAATGGTTTCCTGCACTTAGTGATAACTTCAAAATGCAGTCATTTAAGTAAATGCCTTATTAATAAACAAGTTGATGAATATTATTTCTCACAATTGAAAATGCATAATTCAAATTTACCTATTAGCTATAGCCTATTCAAATGTGAGTTAAACATAACAAACATTAATGTCACTGATTATGAAATGATACTCTAAAACTAAAGTTTATTTTTGCTTTCAGGTCTTTTATGTCTCCTGTATAAAAGTTTTCACTTTTGTAAAGAATTGCCATAATCTCTGGGCATAATTCAGTTCATAATTTGACATCAGGCATGTTCTATTCTTTCCAAGACCCCTCAGGAAAATAGAAATTCATAGTTGCTTTTATAAAATCAGTCATTGGAAAATGGTGTGATCCAATAGGGTACTCACTAGCCATAGTGACTTTAAACTTCAATTAATTGAAAGGAAATAAAATTAAAGTCATAAACTCATTTCACTGCACTCAGTTTTCAGCTGAAAATGGAAGTTACCTGCAGACTTCACCCTCTCTCCCATTGAATATAATTATGCAAGGAGCAGACATTTGAAGACTCTGAAAAATAAACAGGTCCATCAAGAATAAACTCCAGAATTAGAAGGAGCAAGAGATCAGTGGTGAGTTGAGAAGTTTGCCTGAATTAAATGGGGCCTGCACCACAGAAATAACCAGTCTGGCATAGATGCACTGAATCACAGGAAAAGTACAATAGTCCTGGCTGGGTACAGGGAGAGAGAGAGCTCTCAATGTTCAGTGTGGAGCCATGTCTGTTCCCCACTTTCTTTTTATTTATTTATATATATATATATATATATATATATATATATATATATATATATATATTTTTTTTTTTTTTTTTGACAGAGAAAGAGGGAGAGAGGGTGAGAGAAAGGGCACGCCAGGGCCTCCAGCCACCACAAACGAACTCCAGAGGCTTGCGCCTCCTTGTGCATCTGGCTTATATGGGTCCTGGGGAATCAAATCTGGGTCCTTTGGCTTTGCAAGCAAACGCCTTAATCCAGCCTTGTTCCCCACTTTCATTCACGTCCAGCAGTGTCAACAGTGACTATATGAGACCTTGACTCTCAGCCATCAGAGCCTGACAGAGCCAAAACTTGAGAGAAGGAAAATTCTTTCCTTTCCATTGAAGCTGCAGGTGAAAGAAAAACAGGACAAAATCCTGTTGCTCTTTGATCTCTGATCTCTCCTCAGTAGTATCAAGATGTGGGTCTAAACACAGGAGTACACACAGAGAGGGTTCCTTAAAGCTCCTGGTTTCTAGAAAGAGATTCAAAAGCCAGTTCCCATAGAATTAAAAAGTGTTTTGTGATCATAGAAATGGGGAAGCTTGGGAAAGGGACCTTCATGAAGTTGTTTATGAACTCTTGACTTAACCCCTGACCTATGTGTGTGATTCTGGTCCTCACTGACATACCAAACAATTAGAAAATGGAAGTAACCCACTGACTACTGCTGAGGTCCTGGACTAGCTACTGAGTGAACAATTCTCAGAAATATCCCCAAAGACCAAATGGCTTTGAGAATTGAACTAATATTGAAACCCCAAGCTGCCAAAGAAGATAGATTCACGGCTTGAACCTAGCAAGATTAAATGCCTTCTAAAACAAAAATAGCAACTTTGTCCATAGAGTTTAAATGATTCAGGCTCTTATATGTAATATATTCAAAACTTCCACTTTTATGTAAATGTTTTAGTGATGGCTCCAATGAGGACAAAGTATCAAAATTTTTCATAATATAATTTATTCATTATTTTAGCACTTGAATGGGAATATTCCACCAAGGCTTGGGGAACATTGCTGAAGAGGGTGTGGAAAGCTTGTAAGAGCCACTTGTCAGAAGGAGTATCCTGCCTTACTGGTGCAATCATGACCCCACAGTGAAAATTAATGAACCCAATGAGGAGGGTCCTCATGGAATAGGAGAGGGGAAGAGTGAATGTAAGAGTATATCCAGGCTTGAGAGATGGCTTTGCAGTTAAGGAGATTGCCTGCAAAGCCAAAGAACCCAGGTTCAATTCCCCAGGACCCACATAAGCCATATGCGCAAGGTGGCACATGCATCTGGTGTTCAGTAGCAGTGGCCTCAGGTCCTGCTGTGTCCATTCTATCTCTCTACCTGCCTTCCCCACGCAAATAAATAAATGAATAGCTGGGTGTGGTGGCGCACGCCTTTAATCCCAGCACTTGGGAGACAGAGGTAGGAGGATCGCTGAGAGTTAAAGGCCACCCTGAGACTATGTAGTGAATTCCAGATCAGCTTGGGCTAGAGTGACACCCTACCTTGCAAAACCAAAGCAAACACACAAATAAATAAATATAAATGAATGAATGAATAAAAAACTCTAGGAAGAACATATTACTAAAAAAGGTATATCCTAATGAGAATAGGATCAATATACAATATGTTCATACAGTTAATTTCACAAACAGTAAGGATCCTGACCATCATTTCTCTCTGTCCATTCATATTGGACTACAGGCATGCATGCTTCTAGGGGAGAAAGTCACAGCAATGTGACCCAGCAGTGGTCCATGTATGCTACACAACTGTCCCACAAAGAAAGATGTTCTCACAAGTTCAACAGTGACGTGACTATTCTGGGGTAACCAACTGCATTCTGATTGTGTTGGAGGCACTTTCCACAAAGGTAATTCTTGCCTGGTACTGAAAACCTAGTCAAAAGTCTCTGGCTTTCTAAAGAGACTCAATAAAATACGACGAATCCAATAGTAGCAGAAAGACAATTCATGATAGGAATGACAATTTAAGAAGATATGGATCATATAAAATGAAGCAAATTAAGGTACTTGCCTGAAAAGCCAACAGTGAAATTATTTATTTGAGTTAAAATATTTTGTCCTTAATTCTGCTATCAAAATGCAAATATGGTACTGTCTGACATTCATTATCTAATGTTCTTCTATATCCCCTAGGAGATTACCTTTGAGATACCTCTAGATCTCTGCTGACAAGGTAGAAAATGATCTCAAAACTTGAGCAAAGTTTGAGGCCAGCCTGGGATAGCAGGCTCTATCTCAATAAAACCAAACCAAATGAGGGAAAAAAAAAAAAGCTGGAACAAAGGCAAGATATAATTGTGAAAGTATAGTGCATTAAATCTTACCATACACACACACAAAATAAAAAATATTAATGGAAGCCTTTAAGGAAAGTGACCATGTTTTCTTCAAGCTCACAAATATTACCAAAGAAGGTAATAAATGATCGGGGCCATGCATAGCCCATATGCGTTAATCACACAGATTCTGAAAATGACCCCAAAATAAAATTAAAAGAAAAATAGAAAACACCAAGGGACAGAGACTATGAAAAGGGAAGGTGCGAACAAGTCAAGAGGTTCCATGTGGGAAAATCTAATATAATCACAAGTGGTCCTGAGGAGAAAAAGGGGAGGAGTAGCTAATGAAATCAATTCGGCTCTAAGGAAGGTCTCTAATTAATTGATGGAAAGAGGACGACACAGGAAGGGAAAATACAAAAGAAGAATAAAAACCTTTGGAAGAATCAAAAATGAAATGCAGTGTGAACAAAGGTTTTCAAAAGCTGGTGCAGACTGTAGCAAGGAGGAACGCATCTTCAGAAGGTGGGAAGAGAAACAAGATAGGGAAAGAACTCACATGTGGGGCAGATTTTAAAAATGTTAGCTACAGAGAAAAGGCAAAAATAACACCATTTTCCCCTAAAGTACTTACGTTTTATTTCTCTCACCCAAACTGAGAAGTACAGCCTGAGATAAATGGATCCATGGTAGGCAAGGAATTATGGAAAAGAAAATTTAGCTACTCTATGGGATCTCCTGGTCAGATAAAAATATATCCCAACATACTAAAAGAAAATGAAAGTTTGACTACATATTGTGGAACTTGAGAGAGGGTTTTTAAAAAGACCATAAAGATTGTTGTCATTTTCAAAATGAGAGGAAAAAGAATCAGTTGTGGATGCAAGGTCATCACGATAATGATGAATTTCCAAGGAAATTCTAGAGCTGCTTATTAAGCAGAAATACGTGTGCGATTTTAAATGAAAAATTTCACCAAAGGGACCTGGACAAAAAGCCATTTTAGGAGAAGATCATCAAAAAGAAAACCAATATAATTCATTTGTATGTGTGCAAGGATATTAAAGATTCCCCCAGAATTTCATGTAAATGACATGAAAGTGTGTATTTCTGGTCATTTCCTTCTCAATTCAATTGCTGTTTCCTCGTACGAGCTTCCACGCCCCATCCAGCCTACAGGGTTCCTTCTTCCTCCTTCCACAGGCTGTCATCGTTCACGCTGTCTGATGTTCTTTGTAGCATTCATCTAAAATCACCTGCCACGTAGACGCTTTCTCTCTTTCTCCCACCACAAGGGGTGGAACGAATCGCCTCCATACTGTCGTGGGAGTCATCTTCAAAACACTTCAGTCCAACCTTCTAGACCACCCTGCACTGCCTGACCGCAGCTGGCACTATCAAGGAAATGAAACTGTCATCTCTGCAGTGGCTTGGAATACATCATAAATGACTACATTTCTTGGCAGTCACTTGCTATACTTGCTCCAAGGGAGTCTTTCAGTTCTAAAGTCATGTCCCCTTCCTCTGTGGTTGAGCAACATCACCTCTACACTGTGGTTGTGCCATCTTTTTTAATTTCTAGCTTTTGCTTTTTTTTTTTTTAATTTTTTATTTATTTATTTGAGAGCGACAAACACAGAGAGAAAGACAGGTAGAGGGAGAGAGAGAGAATGAGCGCACCAGGGCTTCCAGCCTCTGCAAACGAACTCCAGACGCGTGCGCCCCCTTGTGCATCTGGCTAACGTGGGACCTGGGGAACCGAGCCTCGAACCGGGGTCCTTAGGCTTCACAGGAAAACGCTTAACCGCTAAGCCATCTCTTCAGCCCTAGCTTTTGCTTTTGATAGTGTTTTTTTTTTTTTTTTTCTGGAATAAGATGTCTGGGTTTCCATCACATCGTGTTCAATTATGTCACTTAAAAGATATGGATAGATAACCCATTAATTTAGTCTAATGTTCCATAGTTATGTTAATAACAACATAATCAGCTCATATAACATGGGAGATGAGGAGTGAGTTGCACAAAATCATTGGAAATGACAGCTGTCTGTACAGAGAAAACGAAGGATTCAGGCTGATATCAAGATATATAATGAGTTGGTAATGCAATGGGGCCAGGAAACAAAAAGAAATTAATGAAAACTTATAGTCTATTAATAAGTCAAGATGAAAGAAATAGTCATGATGCATCGTAGGCAACATGTTCATTTCAGGTTGTGGATATAGGTCAATTGGTAGCATGTATAAAGCCCTGGACTTGATATTTAGTAAACACAGAAATTGGGGTACATGCCTATAATTCTAGCACTTGGGATGGAGGCAGCAAGAGGAAGAAGGAGGAGGAAGAGACAGTCTAGAAGATTTATAATGGCCATACCATGTGAGCAATAGGTAGGAAAACAGAAGAGAAAGCTAAGGATTGATAATATCAAACTTTAACCCTTTTTTAAATGTCTCCATGGAGAAGTATAGATACAAGTGTACTTAATGGTGGTGGGAAAGGATGGTGTTACAATCCCAGCTTACTTGCATGGTAATAAGGTAAATGATTTTATCTCTCTCTACTGAGTCTTCATTCAACAAGTACACAAGCTGAGTGTTACAAATAACTGAATAACAATAATTCATGACTTCCGGTCAAGATAACGCCCCCCCCCCCACACTACGCCGCACCTCCTGGGGAAGGAAAGATGGATGCAGATCCTGAGGAGAGAATCCACATGCCGCACCTCACCAGGGCCCCAACTGAAAACAAGAGTAATCGGGGAAATGAGCAAGAGTGCTGCTTTCTTGGTGAACCTGGTACCAGCACAAAGGTGAAGGAGATCGACACAGAGAACACTCAATTCCTACCAAACCAGGTATCTAGAGACACACGGACTCCCAAGGCCTCATCACTGAAGTAAACCGAAAATGAACCCAACATGGCTCAGGGAAATTTGCAGAAGTGGGGGTAGAAAGAATGTCAGAGCCACATGTTGGGTCATTATACACAGAGACATTGCCTCTTCCCCCTAACTTATGGCTAATCCCACAATGCACAACCCACATGCCCCATTGAAGAGGGTCCCTGTGGAGGGGTGGAGGGAGGAAGCTAGCGATGGTACCAACATGGCTGTATACACACTGTGTACATAACTAATAAAAATAATAATTCACTTGCAAGATAAACATTTTAGCCCTGTGGTAAATCCAGAGTCTAAATAATTAAATGCATATTTTAAACAATGCCAAGTAGCAATGAGTAGCCCGTCAACAGCAGAAACCCAATAAGCATCAGAGTGTCATTCTCTCAAAACCAGAACTTCTTATGCAAAGAAGGCTACCCTGAAATATAATGGCCCATCTCACAAAGATAGCAAGTTTCTTATGTTCCACTGTGTGTTTAATTGAAAGCTTTATCATTGCAGATCAATGGTAGACATGATTTATGAAGATGGTGGGAAAGCAGACAAAACTTTTACAAGGTTTTCACCCATAATTTCTACTCTATGACTCCTATGATGCAAGTAAGCAAACACCCTCATGCTCTTCACAGCACCACAAAACTGTTCAACAAAATAAACAACTTTAAAACATGCTGAAATGAATTAGCTAGCGTTCAGTGTGTAAATGGGGCAAGCACTCATTTACTGTATTTGTTTCTTATAGTCATCTCAAAATCTGTTTAAAGTCTAAAAACACTTAACTCGTATTGATAAATTCAGGGTAATAAGGAAACAAATAATAAATCCAATTACTCCTTCATTAGCTAACTTTTGAAAAGTCTCCCCCATTCAATCACTCAGACATGACTGTGTAGTTAATGCTGCATACACCAGGAGGAATAGAGCATTGATTACCAATCTGCTTCCTCCCGGAGTGGGTGTATTTCTAACAGTGCTTATTAAACTTTTGTTTGAAGACTTTTGGACCCTCAATAGTTTTTAAGTAGAAAAAAAGTTTTATTAAATAACTGGGCTGAGGAGATAACTCAGTGGTTAAAGACATTTGTTTGCAAAGCCCGTCAGCCAGGGCTCAGGTTTCCAGTGCCCATGTGAAGTATGTTGCAAACGCTGGCACTCATCTGCAATAAGAAACCTAGGTGCCCCACAAACACGTGCATGCGAACAAACACATTAACATATTTTTTAATAGATACAACTGTAGAAAGCATGAATTTAAGCCATACCGAGACAGAAAAATTAGAAATTAAATTGTCATGCCAAACAGAAGTCATCTAAACCCAGATAATAAGGTCCAATAAAATAAACAATCCAGCTTCTCAAGCAAGTAATAATGTAAAAACAAGGGTGAAATAAGGAATGGGTCTTTAAATCCTATTAGAAGAGCTAGTAGTTCAAATATAAGATGACATATATGAGACCACAGGGAAGATGGACCGAGAATTACAGAAGGTGAAGGAATCTTTGTATATTTCTCTACTTATAGAAACTTTTGGTGGTGATTTATGACAAAAGCTACTTGCCAGTAGTGCATGCTAAAGATTTTATAGAAAGAATGACATGATACCAGGAACTGGCTTTAAAAATATACCCCCTCCCCCAAAGGTAGTTTAGGGATAGGGGAATTCAGAGTTCAAAATGTTCATAATGGTACTGTGTGGATTTGTTATGCTATCTCCACTTAGATATATGAAAAAAAAATATTTTGATTTTTCTAGGGAGAGTCTCACTCCAGCACAGGCTGACCTGGGATTCATTGTGTCGTCTCCAGGTGGGCTAGAATTCACAGCAATCTTCCTACCTCTGCCCCCCGGTGCTGAGATTAAAGGTCTGTGCCACCACGCCTAGTTTTCTGAAAATTTTTATAATAAAAGTATTATTTAAAAATGTGCTCTTGGGCTGGAGAGATGGCTTAGCGGTTAAGCGCTTGCCTGTGAAGCCTAAGGACCCCAGTTTGAGGCTCGGTTTCTCAGGTCCCACTTTTGCCAGATGCACAAGGGGGCGCACGCATCTGGAGTTCGTTTGCAGAGGCTGGAGGCCCTGGCGCACCCATTCTCTCTCTCTCCCTCTATCTGTCTTTCTCTCTGTGTCTTTCGCTCTCAAATAAATAAATAAATAATTTAAAAAATATTAAAAAAAACAACAAATAAAAATGTGCTCTTTCCAGAAAATTAAGTCAATCAAGCTGAAGTCATATTTTATTTAAATTCTTAGAGTTTCATACACATTGATAAACCTGTTCTAGATTAAGAAATCTGGATATAGTGTGAGAAATAAAGCACTTGAGTATAATCCCAAGAAAGTGTGCTATAGTAAGGACAAAAGAAATTGCCATTGAAATTAGCTCTAGCTCAGTTCGTTGAAGCCATCACGTACCCACAAAGATAAACAGACAGCAAGTGTGGTGTACGGAGACCTATAGTCATCTTTACTTTTAGATTTTCAAAGGATTGGAAGAAATGATTGACACAGAATGCAGGAAGTCTTGGAGCTTAAAATTAAGGGGAAAAGTGGAATGACAAGGCTTATAGAGAAGTAATTCCAATCAGAGAACTATTTTCTTCCTCCACTAGACATAGCATTCAGAAGTTCCTAGCTCAAACACATCCTGATTATAAAACTAGAACTACATAAATGGTATTTCTGAATAGTCCTGGGGTGTGTGTGTGTGTGTGTGTGTGTGTGTGTTAGTATGCGTATCATGTGTGCATTAAAATTCTAAAAATTGGGCTGGAGAGATGGCTTAGAGGTTAAGCGCTTGCCTGTGACACCTAAGGACCCCAGTTCTAGGCTCAATTCCCCAGGACCCACATTAGCCAGATACACAAGGGGGTGCATGCATCTGGAGGTCATTTGCAGTGACTGGAAGCCCTGGTGTACCCATTCTCTCTCTCTCTCTCTCTCTCTCTCTCCCTCTCTCTTTCTCTGTTGCTCTCCAATAAAAATAAAAATAAATATTTAAAAAATTAAAATAAAATTCTAAAAATCTATGTTTGTAAAGAAATATTTTTATTTTATTTTATTTTATTTTATTTTATTTTATTTATTTGAGAGAGAGAAAAAGAAAGGGAGAGATAGACAGAGAGAATGTGCATGTCAGGGCCCTCAGCCATTGCAAACAAACTCCAGATGCATGTGCCACCTTGCAAACCTGGCTTACATGGGTCCTGGAAAATTGAATCTAGGTCCTTTGGCTTTGCAAGTAAGTGCCTTAATCACTAAGCCATCTCTCTAGCCCAAAAGAAATACTTTTGAATCTCATTGTAAAAAGAAACAATTTTTATAAAACCAAGGCTGGAGCTGGAGAGATGGCTTAGCGGTTAAGCGCTTGCCTGTGAAGCCTAAGGACCCCGGTTCGAGGCTCGGTTCCCCAGGTCCCACATTAGCCAGATGCAGAAGGGGGCGCATGTGTCTGGAGTTCGTTTGCAGTGGCTGGAAGCCCTGGCGCGCCCATTCTCTCTCTCTCCCTCTATCTGTCTTTCTCTCTATGTCTGTTGCTCTCAAATAAATAAATAAATAATGAACAACAAAAAAAAAAAAAAAAAACCAAGGCTGGCTACTTATTGTAATATCCTGTCCAGTGCTTCTATTCATTATAAGTGATTCAGTGTTGCTCTTTGTTGTCAAGGATTTTGAATACAAGCATCATATAGCATGTGACATCTATTGTCTGAGTTTCTTTCCTAAACTGTGATTCTCCGCTTCAGCAAAAATTCACTTGCTTTATTCATGCTGAATCCCAAGCTCTGGGCCTCGTGAGGGGGCTGGAGAGATGGCTCAGCCCTTAAAGCACTTGCCTGTGAGCCTGACGATCTGGATTCAACTCCCCAGTACCCATGTAAAGCCAGATGCACAGTGACACATGCATCTGTAATTTGTTTGCAGTGGCTGGAGTCCCTGGCATGCCCTTTCTCTGACCTCCCCACCGCCACCCCATATTTGCAAATAAATAAATAAATAAATATTTTTTAAATTTTTTAAATAAATGTAGTTCTACTTCCAGGAATAGCATGCCAATAAACATAAGCTGACTTTTCTACTAAGGACATCTAGAAAACATAATTTTTTTAAAAATTGGGCTGGGGAGATGGCTTAGCAGTTAAGCACTTGCCTGTGAAGCCTAAGGGCCCAGGTTCAAGGCTCGATTCCCCAGGACCCACATTAGTCAGATGCCCAAGGGGGTGTACGCATCGGGAGTTTGTTTGCAGTGGCTGGAGGCCCTGGCGTGCCCATTCTCTCTCTCTCTCTCTGCCTCTTTCTCTGTCATTTTCAAATAAATAAATAAAAATAGACAAAAAATTCTATTTAGAAGCACTGAACAGCTACAAAACTATGAAGAATTAAAGGATGAATGTCCATGGGATTCTTAGTAAGGACAGTGGTTAATCTTGTATGTCAGCTTGCCAGCCTAGCGTAGAACCAGATAGATGGTCTTACATAACTTCTGCATGTTTCTGTGAGGTTGTTTCTGGAAGGAGAAAGCATCTGATGGATCACTAGACTGAGTACAGAAGACTTCCCTCACCCATCACAGGCAGAAGTCATCCTGGCCCACCGAGAGCTAACTGAGAGAAGAGCAAATTCTGTTCTCTCTGTCAGCTGAACCACCCATCTCCTTCTGCCTTTGGACCTTGATGCTCCTAGTTCTTGGACCTTCAAACTCCAGGACTCAGCAGCATCCTGCATCCTTTCTTAGATCTGCACACTCAGACCAGTACCAATGCCAGCAGATCACCTGACTATCAGACCTTAGGATTTAAATATTTTTTTTTTTTTATTTATTTGAGAGCGACAGACACAGAGAGAAAGGCAGATAGAGGGAGAGAGAGAGAATGGGCGCGCCAGGGCTTCCAGCCTCTGCAAACGAACTCCAGACGCGTGCGCCGCCTTGTGCATCTGGCTAACGTGGGACCTGGGGAACCGAGCCTCGAACCGGGGTCCTTAGGCTTCACAGGCAAGCGCTTAACCGCTACGCCATCTCTCCAGCCCAGACCTTAGGATTTAGACTACATTAGACCACCGGAGTGCCTGGGTCTCTAGCTTGCAGACAGGGATGCTGAACATCTCAGCCTCCAATGATCACATGAGCCAATTCCTACAGTAGATCAAAGATACAGACACACACACACACACACACACACACACACACACACACAGAAAGGAACAAGAATGAAGCAACGATTGCTATGATAATCAGGGTATTGTAACTGAGGAAGAAAGAAAATTAAAGAATTTGAAAAAAGCATGAGGTAGACTGTTGGGGCACAAATAACGTTCAATTGTTTTATTTTAAATATTTAAATTATTTTAAAATCTTGTTTGCTCTTTTTCATTCTGTGTTTATCTACATAGGTATAGTCCACAACAGAAAGAAGGCTTCAAAAAATACTCTTCAACATAAATGCATGAGTCTTGAGAGTCACTGCAAATTAGTAATATACCAAAAGCCTATGGGAAGTAGGGAAGGAGATGACATTTCATGTGTGTGGCTTGTTTCTGGTCTCTGCTTCGCAGAATAGAGTAAGTGGGCTCCATGCGGATGGTTCTGGCCAAAGTAAGCTGTCCACTTCACAAGGCTTCATGAGGAAGGACACACAGGACACAGCAGGGAGCCAAAAGTGTTGTCTGAACAAGGTCCAACTTTATGCCATGCTTAAGAGACTAATAAGAGAATATGTTTGCCTTCATACAAAGGCATAAGAAAACACACACACAGAGCTTTCCACACTAGTCATTACTGCTTCCCACACACCCAGAGTGAACCTGGCTGACACTGGTAGTCTCCAGGAAAACAGAAGTTTCCCAGTTAATGTGAGGGAGAGTTTTCTGCTCACATTCCAATCAGACAAGCCAGGTGTAGATGAGAACACGCGGAAAGAGCTGTGCCTAACACGTACATCGTGACCACGGGGAATGCCTCTGCAAATCCACAAGCTGGTTTTAAGGCAGGTCTTCGGGGAGATGTCATTATCTGTGTTTGGACTGCATTAAGAAAAAAGCTTTGGAGGGCCTAATAGATGGCTCTACAAAGTAATCTTCCGACAAGATGCTCTTTCACTGGACCTGTGGAAATCCTGACAAAACTTTGATTTTTTCATTTTGAGTCCTTTCTGGTTTTGTTTGTACACAGGCTGCCATTTCAAACCCAATAAGGGAGTGTGCGGTGTATTAACAGGCCTTCTCTAAGCAGTGAAGCATTTTCACTTCAACATAACTATCCTCCCCTGTAAGGATTTAAGACAGCCATCCGGGACTGACTGGTAGGCCCACACTGCCCCCATCAGGCCAATACTGTCTACAAATTGGATTCTTTGGGAAAAAAATAAACTGACCGCAGTTAAGTCCTATGCGGAAAAGCAGACAGATTTCTAACATTTGGATCCAACTTGGCTCCAAAGAATCTGAGTTTTAATGCATCGTTCTATATTTAAATATCCAATTTGAAACCTTTTACTCTTTGATTTGGATACGACACACCTGATTATCTAACCTCTTCACCTATTACTTAAGGTAATATTAGAGGCGGAAAAGAATGTGTGTGTGTGTGTGTGTGTGTGTGTGTGTGTGTGTGTGTGTATTCTGCTCTCTCACCAATAAATTGTCTGGTTCTTCATGAAGTCAAGTTAATCTGTAACCATTACAAGTTCTAGAACAGAATCTATCCCTTTGCATGGAACCAGTACTCCTCAGTACTTTCTGAACAAAAGGTGTGGCCTCTCTTACCTGATTTCCTTGAATTGTCTAAAAAAATCTGCACTTTTTGAATGAGTCAAAGAAACTGAAGTAAACACCATGCCCGTGCTAATGCTACAGGAAATAGTTGCTCCCAAAAGTAATAGGTAGTTTTGGGGATTTTTTTTTTTTTTTTAGAGAGAGAAAGATAAAGATGGCAAAAGCTATTTTAATATTTGGAAGTGTCTGTCTGTGTGACATGTCAGTCACTGTAGGAATTCATCTTGATGTTGAGGATCTTGAGCTGCACTGTCACGCTAAATGTCATCATTTTTAAGTGGTTCTTAGCCAAAGACCAAAGTCCAGGGCTGGAGAGATGGCTTAGCAGTTAAGCGCTTGCCTGTGAGGCCTAAGGACCCTGGTTCGAGGCTCGATTCCCCAGGACCCACTAAAGCCAGATGCACAAAGTGGCACATGTGTCTGGAGCTCATTTACATTGGCTGGAGACTCTGGTGCATCCATTCTCTCTCTCTCTCTCTCTCTCTCTCTCTGTCTCTCTTTTCCTCTCTGTCTGTCACTCTCAAATAAATAAATAAAAATAAGCAAAAAAAATTTTATAGACAAAAGTCTTCCACCTGAATGCCCACATACCAGAAATTTCCACACGATAGCTTATTCTAAAGCAATCTAAGAATACCACCTAATCTAATAGAGAGTGGTAATATACAAAACTTGCTAAACTATTCCCTGATAGATTGTCTCTGAAGGCAAGCTGGCAAGATAGCTAAGCTTTATTGAAGATTACAGGGAGGGTGGAAAGGAAAGAGGGAGGGGAAAGAGAGGGAGAAAGAGAAGGGGAAAGAGAGAGGGAAGAAGAGAGAGAGAGAGAGAGAGAGAATGTGCTCTAACCTGGCTTGATTTTACCTGCATGGAGAGCTCAAAGAATTTCCTCAAATTGCAACTCAACTGTCAAAACTTTATGCTGTTTCTTTCCATTAAAATGGGCCTCTTCAGAAAAGGGGCAGGGAGGAGGGGAAGGATGGTACCAACATGTGATGTTTACATACAAAAATATGTCCATATCTAATAATATAAAAAGGCCTCAAAATAAGAAAATGGCACTTATCTATAATCTATTTTAAAATATATTTTTCTTGCATGTGTCATGCATGTGCGTTTGTGGAATCAAACTTAGGGGGTTTTTTTGTTTGTTTGTTTGTTTTTCAAGGTAGGGTTCACTCTGGCCCAGGCTGACCTGGAATTCACTATGGAGTCTCAGTGTGGCCTTGAATTCATGGTGATCCTCCTACTTCTGCCGCCTGAGTGCTGGGATTAAAGGCATGCACCAACACGCCTGGCTCATTTTCTAGTTTTTGATATGTAATTATTGTTGATTATATTTTTTAATTTTTTTAATTTTTATTTATTTATGAGAGAGGGAGAGAGAATGGAAGTGCCAGGGCCTCCAGGCACTGCAAATGAGCTCCAGATGCATGTGCCCCCTTGTGCATCTGGATCTGGCTTACATGGGTTCCGGGGAATCGAGTCTGGGAAGTTAGGCTTTGCAGGAAAGCACCTTAACCACTCAGCCGTCTATCTCTTTAGTTCTTGCTGCCTAACTTTTCATTTCATCCAATTAATGCAGATCCTCTATGGAAGGAATAATTCCCAAATGTACTTCCATGGCATCTTTGTTAAAAGTGCAGAAAGTATAAGCAGTTCTGTTGCTGGGTCCTGTGTCATTGGCCCGTCCTTCTGCCTAAACTCTGCTTCCTCATGTGTTACTGCACTATTGCAGATCAAACTCCTTTTATATCCATGGGTGTACATTTTCTGGCTTTGATGTTCTTCAAAATTATTTTGGTTATTCCCAATCCTTTGCATTTCTGTAATCATACTTTATTAGAGAAAATATTTGATATAGCTAATAAAAACACAAAACAAACACAAACCAATAAACAAGGGTGGTGAAAATTCCTTTAGCATAAAAGTCTTCTTTCAAAGACACACACACACACACACACACACACACACACACACAGCAAAGAAAAGCTATCTGAACGAATCAGAAGATTATCAGAATCCAGCATTTTACTGGTGTTTTTCCTCTTAAAGCTTTATTTATTTATAAGCTGCAAAGGCTGTGAGCTAGAAATGCCCTTCCAAAAGAGCTCAGCTAAGAAGCTAAAAAGGAAAAATATTGAACTTCAAAGGCTCATGGAATTGAGGAGGTAAAAATTGGAATTCAAGTTTCATCAAAGGGGATGGGTGCTAGTTATGACTCCAGGCCCTCAGCTGGGCCTCCTAAAGACTATCACAGGACTAAGGGTAAACTAGATTTGGTAAGTCTTTAAAAGAGTCAAACATAGCCTCAGATAAAACCTTCCTCCATTGGACAGAGATATCTTCCTTGTACTTAAACTGCCAGAAGTTAAAAGTTTCAAGCAGAGCCTCTGTAATTCTCTATACAATGTCTAGACTCAATCAAAATTTAAGCATGCAGAGATAACAAAGACCAAGGGGAAATGCAGGAGATATAATCATTAGGCAATGTAGGTAGTGAGATTATAAAAATTAGACTTTTAAATTACTGGATGAGAAAAACTTATATATGAGGTATAACATCAAAACGAGTATACACACACACACACGCACACACACAAGCCAGGAGGTCCCAGCCCTCAGCCACCCACAAAAACACTAATTTAAAAAACATGCAAGAATAATAATATCTTTGTGAGATAACCACAGCCACATAATAGATTACAAAAGCCTGGCGGAGCTCAGAAATGAGAAAGGACAGGTTGGAAGGGAGAAGAAGTCAACTTCACTTTATTAGATGACCCTTTCCCTGAGCCAGTGAGGTGGACACCCAGCAAGTCCTTAGCTAAGCCTGCAAGTTCTATGAGGACGGTGCTGACCTTCAGATACGATTTTTCCCCAATAGTTCATGTGTTAGAAACCCTAGTATATAGGATGGAAAATCTCAGAGTGAGGCCATTAAGAGAGAGGTCTTGAGGACCTGACTCTCAGAAGGGATGAAAGCCAATCTCATGGAATGAGCTAATTCCAAATACATTAGGCTGTTGCCTGATGTC
This sequence comes from Jaculus jaculus, assembly GCF_020740685.1. Classification (NCBI taxonomy): domain Eukaryota; kingdom Metazoa; phylum Chordata; class Mammalia; order Rodentia; family Dipodidae; genus Jaculus; species Jaculus jaculus. Next base: position 19,533,285 of record NC_059116.1, on the reverse strand, counting down.
TAAATCTCTGGTTTCCTGTATCAGCATCATGTAACCTCTCCTGTTCAGGCTCTGTCCGTGATGGCATCTGCCATGTCGACAAAATCAAAGGGACTCTCGCCACAGGCCAGACTGAGGGGACTTTCTGATCATGAACTTCCGGCCTCTAAAAGTATGAGCTAAATCAACTGCTTCCTTGATAAAATATCAGCCTCAGGTAATTTTTTGTAATAGAAGTAGAAAGTGGACTTACTTATGATACAAGCATTAAAATTTCTGAGCCTCATGCTAGAGAAATGGCTTAGCAGTTAGGGCGCTTACCTGTAAAGCCTAAGGACCCTGGTTCGATTCCCCAGATCCCAGATATATACACAAGGTGGTGCATGTGTCTGGAGTCTGTTTGCTGTGGCTAGAGGCCCTAGCATGCCCATTCATTCTCTCTCTCTCTCATAAATGAAAATGAATAAAATATACTTTACTCTTGAGGATATTACCTCAGCAATTTCTTTTCTTATGCTTCACCCAGAACATGGAAATTACTGAAAGGGCTAGATTAAAAGAGCAGTACTAACCTGTGGATCACTCTGACTTCGTATCTCAGAATGTGGCCATTCCCTGAGGAAAAGCTAAGAATGAAAATCAGGGGTGGAGGCACTCACCATCAGTGAGCAGATCTCAGTATCCAGTCAAAGCTCCTAGGGGCCAAGGACCCTTGGACTGAGCATATCTGCCCTCAGACTCAAGCACTGATCTGGACAGATGAATCAGCAGTTAAGGCATTTGCCTGCAATGTACAACAACCTGAGTTTGATTCCCCAGTCCCCAAGTAAAGCCAGATGCACAAGGTGGCACATGCAGGGTCTCATCTTACCTCTCTCTCCTCTCTCTTTCTATCAACTAAATATACATATATGCATATATATGTCTCTCTCACTCACTTTCTAAAAATAATTTCTTTAAATTTTTTTGTTACTTTTGTTTATTTATTTGAGAGAGACAGAGAGGGACAGAAAGAGGCAGCTAGAGAGAGGGAGAGAGAATGGGCACACCAGGGCCTCCAGCCACTGCAAACAAACTCCAGACGCATGCGCCCCCTTGTGCATCTGGCTAACGTGGGTCCTGGGGAGTCGAGCCTCGAACCAGGGTCCTTAGGCTTCACAGGCAAGTGCTTAACCACTAAGCCATCTCTCCAGCCCACTAAAAGTAATTTTTAAAATGTGGGAGAAGGAGGCCAGGCGTGGTGGTGCATGCCTTTAATCCCAGCACTTCGGAGGCAGAGGTAAGAGGATCACTTTGAGTTCTAAGTTCCAGGTCACCCTGAGGCTACATAGTGAATTCCAGGTCAGCCTGGTCTATAACAAAATTCCACCTCAAAAAAAAAAAGAAAGAAAGAAAGAAAGAAAAAGAAAAAAGAATGGAGAGCCAGGTGTGGTGGCGCGCCTTTAATGCCAGCACTTGAGAGGCAAAGGTAGGAGGATCACCGTGAGTTCGAGGCCACCCTGAGACTTCATAGTGAATTCCAGCCTGAGTTAGAGTGAGACCCTACCTCATAAAACCAAAATGTAACAAGGCCCTGCTTCTTCCAATGAACAGACATGAATGCATGGCTGCAAGGATGGTGAAGAGTTAGGAAAACACAGTACCTCAAGGGAATAAAATAAAAGTCTAATAATGAATGTTAAGAAAGGGTGATCTGAAACTGTCTAACAAGGAAATGAATCATCTTCAAAAAGCTCAATGAGAAAGCAGAGACGACCAAACAAAATCAGGAAAACAGTGCATGAACAAAATGAGAACAACCAAAAAAAATATATAACCCATTAAAAAAAAAAAAAATCACCAAGCAAAACCTTAGAGCTAAAGAACACAATCACTGAATTGAAATACTGCACAGAAAATTTTAACGGTAGACTCAGGGAAGCAGAAGGATGAATAGGTGAACTTCAGAAGTACATTGTTTGAAATTACCTAATGAGAAGGGCAAAAAGAAGTAACAAGTTAATGAAGAAAGCCTAAGCGACTTGTGAAATACCATCGAGTGAATCAATCTACACATTATGAAACTTTCAGAAGAGAGAGAAGCAAGAATTTAAAAAGAGAATAAAGTTTATTTTAAGAAATGGTAGTTGAAAACTATTCAGGACCTGTAAGAGAAATGGACATCGGGGTTCAATGAAGCCTAAATAACCCCAAATAGGTTGACCCAAAGAGGCATATATTATAATTGCCAAAATTTCCAGCCAAGAATACTAACCTGTAAAAACATCCGTTTGAAGATGAAACAGAGATAATGACTGTTGGGGAAGGGGAGGGAGCTAGAGAGATGGTTCAGCAGTTTAAGGCACTTGCTTCAAAAGCCTTACTGCCTGAGTCCAATTCCACAATACCCACATAAAGCCAGATGCACAAAGTGGCACATGCATCTGGAGTTTGTTTGCAGTCACAAGAGTCCCTGATGCACCCATTCTTTCTCTCTCTTTCCCCCCTTCTCTCTCTCCCTCCCTCCCTCTATCCCTCTTAACAAATAAATAATAAATATTTTAAAAAACCCAAAGATTTTTCTCATAAAATAAAAACAATAACCACTACACCAGCCTTTCCAGATATGCTACAGGAAGTTACTCAAGTTGGAATGAGAGGATTCTAAAGAGAAAAAAAAAAATGAATGTATAAATTTCTCTGGTAAAGGTAAATATAAAAAAAACAAAGAATAATGTAATACCATAATGTAGCACATAAATCACTTAAAACTAGTATGAAAGTCGTATTATGAATAACAACAATCACAAAAATTACCTCATGTTTCAAAAAGAAAATTCTAAAATCAATAATACTAAGTTAACAGATACAAAAGGCATTCTTTGAATTTGTAGCATAGGTGTAAAAAGATTCTGAAAGTGGAACTCTGTATGCTAAGCAATATAGCCAAGCAATATGTGAAGAGGTATGGATTCATATTTTCTCAAAATGCCAAGAGAGCTACATAAAATCAAATAATACAATAATTCACAATCAAGATAAATAATGAAACAAACAACCATAAGCACATTAATGTAAAACTGTCAAAATCTAAAGACTAGTTAATGTTTTAGGAAACTAGGAGAATAAATGCACGTTACTTTTAAAGAAGCAAAATTGTGGCTGACATCTGACTACCACAGAGGAACGATGGGAGTGAATGGCTAATAGAGCACGACTTTTGAAAAATATTTCATTAAATTAATTTATGTATTTGAGAAAGAGAAAGAGAGGCAGATAGAGAGAGAATTGGTATGCCGGGCCCTCCAGCCATTGCAAATGAAATCCAGATGCACATGCCACCTTGTGCATCTGGCTTACATGGGTCCTGGGGAATCAAACCAGGCTTTGTAGGCAAGTGCCTTAACCACTTTGCCATCTATCTAGCCTGGAAGCATATCTTTAAAGTACTTCAAACATAGCTCTTACCCTCAAATTATATGCCCTAAAAAAACAAAAGCATAATACAATTTTTTCTCATATGTGGAAGAGAAATAAATATTGTACACTAGAACAAATACGCTCCTGAAAATGCATGATTTCAGATGAAAATATCTGAGTGTACGGGAGTCACAATAGACCTTTCTCAAGGTTTACTAACCCCTCTGGTGGGGTAAAGCTTGGAACAGAACAATTATTACTATGAGCCAATTGACTAGGTGCCAGGCATCACTAACCTAGTCTCTATATTAGCAGTATATTGCATGGAGTTTCCAAGGGTCCAAGAATGAATTACACTCCAACACAAATGCAGCTAACACAGGACAGCAGGTCCTGACCAAGAGTCTTCATGTAGAACAATAATCCTAGACATTAACTTTGCTCCACTGGACTGAATTCAGAAATATAATTAACAAAAGTGCCTTTAATTTTGTTTAGAGTCCATCTTACATATGTCATTTTTTGTTGTTGTTTTGTGTTTTGAGGTAGGGTCTCACTCTAGCTCAGGCTGATCTGGAAATCACTATGTGGTCTCAGGGTGGCCTCGAACTCACGGAGATCCTCCAACCTCTGCCTCCCAAGTGCTGGGATTAAATGTGTGCACCGCCACGCCCTGCTCATTATGTCACATTTGTGTTGAAAACAAATCATATATTAAAATCTGCATGGGGCACCTCAATCATAGATTTTAAGTACTTTCTGATAACACATTAATAACTCTTGCATTTATAATAATCAATTGTTTTATTTCTACAATTTTTTTGTATTTTGTTTTTATATAGAAAGATGAGAGGTAATATTTTAGCATCCTTTTGTAAAGACTTTACAAACCATATGTTAAGTTAGTGAAATATCATTATTCCACAACAATAACATGTAAATGCAATAAAATCATCACCATATTTTTTTCTTTTAAAATTGTTTAGTGGGCTGGAGGGGTGGCTTAATGGTTAAAACATTTGCCTGCAAAGCCAAAGGACCCAGGTTCAATTCCCCCAGAACCCACGTTTGCCAGTTGCACAAGGGGCTCATGCATTTGGAGTTCATTTGCAGTGGTTGGAGGCCCTGGAGAGCCCATTTATTCTGTCTCTCTCCTCTCCTTTCTCTGTCAAAAGTATAAATAAATAAAAATAAAATATTTTAAAAATTGTTTCATGTGAGAAAATAAATTAAAATTATTTAGTGTGTACTGGAGAGATTGCTTAGTGGTTAAGGTGCTTGCCTGTGAAGCCAAAGGACCCAGATTCAATGCCCAAGGACCCATGTAAGCCAGATGAACAAGGTGGCACATATGTCTGGAGTTTGTTTGCAGGAGCTGAAGGCTCTGATGTACCTACCCATTCTCTTTCTATCTGCCACTTTCTCTCTATCTCTCAAATAAAGTAAAATATTCATAAAGTTGTTTAGTGAAGTATCAATAAGATTTTTAGATCCTCTGTAAGAACTGTAATCAGATGGTTGACAAATCAGACATGAAAAATCATCTTGCAGTGAATTTGCATATCGTGCCAATATGCCTTTCATTAAACTGCTATATTTCAATGTCAGCATTTTGTACGTTCCCTAATTTTACCCAATGGTCAGTTGTGATTATGGATATGAATTAAACAACATATGGTTAAGAATAAAATGGAATGAGAAATCTATGCAACTGAGTCATTAGCATATTCATGTGATTTCTGCTACTCTCCTCATGTGTACAGTGTATATATAGAAGCTCGAAGCTTTCTTTTAAAAAAGAAAAGAAAGATTCAAGTAACTGGTTTCTTCAGTGAAATATACAGTCTCCAATAAGCTCTTTAAGCCTGTAGTGATTTAATGACAACTGGGAAACACTGCCCTGAACCACCATAGCAGTCTGTATACATGTCCCTGCTGACTTCCTTTTCTATAAAATGTGCTCTATACAACCCAACCAGCTACACTAAGGGTCTACAAATTCACTGAGCCTGAGGTTTAGCTCAGTGGTAAAACACTTGTGTCATATGTGCAAGGCCCTGGGTTTGAAGGCCAGCACTGCCAAAATTAGACATTTAAAGTTCATCTCTGCTCATGCCCTTCCCTCTTACCAGAAGCTTCAATAACTTGTTTATTTACTCAGGTTTTTCTTGTTACCCTGTTTGTAATCAATCTGCGTAACAGCTTCATTGAAGTGCAAGCGCATTTTTGTAATGAATTTTTAAGAGTGTTATTTCTTACACACAAAAGTTTCAAGACTTTGGCAAAATTATGAAGTGCATATACCATATGTGTTTTCAACATTCATAATGCAAAAGTGATGGCATGAAAAGAACAAAAAAAGGAAAAGGTCACTGTCATTGAGGACATTTTACTATACCATCATCATTCAATATAGAACCAAATAAAACAGTGTGAGGGTACACCTATAGTCCTAGCACTTGGGAGGCTGAGGCAGAACAGTCATGAATTTAAGGCCAGCCTGGGCTACATAAGAAGACCCTGCTTCAAAAATGGAAAAGCAGAAAGAAGGTAAAAAGGAAGTAAGGGAAGGAGGGAGGGTGAGAGGACAGCAGAAAGGAGACAAAGGTGTTAGTAACAACATGGATTTAATGCCATGACATAAAAATCAACCCAACTGAGATCCATCAGTTGATTATTTTCCAACAACTATAGTCTTTTCATATACATAAAGATTACTTGTCAAGTGCTGGAGAGATGGCTTAGTGGCTAAGCTGTTTGCTTGCAAACACAAAGGATCTCAGTTCGAGTCTCCAGGACCCACGTATGCCAGATGCACAAGGGGAGTTCGTTTGCAGTGGCTGGAGGCCCTGGTGCACCCATTCTCTCTTCTCCTCTCTTTCTCTCTCTATTTCTTTCCCTCTCAAATAAATAAATAAATAATATATTTTTGTGTATCTGTTAGGAGAAAACTGAGTTGTTTATATGTATCTTCAGACTAGTCTTAAAGTATACACAATGAATTCTGGAAATTTCGAATGACTTCAAACATTTTTTCTAACAATAATAAGTTTAAGTAACAAAAATAGCAGAAAAGTCCCAAGTTCTTGGAAATTACACATTGCCACATGTTGAAGAAGAAACTAGAAATTATTTTGAAATAAATGAAATTGAAAATACCTTAAGATTTTGATAAATTCTGCCAAACTTATTGAAAAGTAAAGTTGCAAACCTTAAATAAATATAAGCAGAAAATACTAAAGAGTTAATATGTATTTCAAGAAAATAGAAAAATAAAAGTAAGTTGACATACAAAGAAAATAGAAAAAAGGAAATAAAACAGAAGCAAGAAATCAAATAGGAAGCCTAAGACAGAAAACAATAAAGAAAAATGATTTTTTGAAAGAAATGAATGAAATGTATAGTTGTTGTTGACCAAAGTGCATACTTTAAAATGAAAATGATACAATAAATTAACACAGCTGTTTTAATGTTTTGTTTTGCTGGGGTTTTTTTGTTTTTTTTTTTTTTTTTTTTTGAGGTAGGGTCTCACTCTAGCCCAGGATGACCTGGAATTCACTCTGCAGTCAGGCTGGCCTTGAACTCTGGTGATCCTCCTACCTCAGCCTCCCGAGTGCTGGGATTAAAGGCACCTGCCACCATGCCTGGCTTCAGAGCTGGTTTTCATACATAAACTGGACAAAAATATATACACACCATATATACAAACTCTCACAAAAACGGACGGCAACCCACACCAAATGTGAGCATGAACTATTGACTTGAAGATGAGACGGGGGGTATATGAAGATGCTCAGCCTCATTCATCCTTAAGCACATGCAATTTCAAATCACAGACACCAGTCTATAGCCATCTGAATCACTAAAATTAAAAAGCCAAAAAAAGAGAAAAAAAAATACTTAGTCAAGTAATGGTTAACTGTGGGGGAAGGCTACAAAACGAGTCTGCGGCAAAGCAATGGAGACTTCTGCTGTGTGGTAATGTTCTGTTTCCCATTTTGCAAGTCGTGACACAGGTGTGAACATCCACTGAGCTCATTCTTGTCATTTGCACACTCTTCTACATATAGGTTTTACTTTAAGTGAAAATGAAAGATAGGCAGATAGATGTGAAGGAATGGAGCAAGCCAAGGCTGAGGCAGAAATGGATGGATGAGAGAGGAGATCAAACAATCACTTAGATGGCATGCTCATCTTTTGCTAGCTAGGAAACTAGGCACTGTCAGCATCCCATTATCCGTAACATTAAAAATAATAATAACTTGCTGACTACTCAGAAATGCCACTGTTCTAGGACTTGCAAGCAGTTGGGAGTATCTTCCAGGAATCTTCACCAATACGTATATGTATATGTATATGTATATGTATATGTATATGTGTGTGTGTGTATATATATATATATATATATATACACACACACACACATATGATGAGAAGAACAATTAGCAGCATCTCCAACCAGCTCTCCTTGTGCAAACACACACACACACACACACACACACACACACACACACACACAACAGCTCTTCTGTCAATTGTTGGGAGCAGCAACTGAAATAAGGGGAAACCAGCTCTGTGAGAGTCACAGACAAGCTGGTTATTTCCTCCTCTGTACTTGTGGTACAAGTCCACATTATCATTTACACCCTCGATTTTACATCTCCTTCACCATCAGCGCAGTGCATAGCCCATCATCCGGAAGAAATTTTATGAGTGACTGTATAAATGAATGAATAAAGCAGCTGGAATCCAAGAACCTTAACAGTGTGAAGAAGAAATGGAGAAAGATGTACTTCTTCACAATTTGGAAATAGGCAAAAAAATAAATTTCTGACATGTAATTTTTCAACCCAAGACAGGTATTATTGACAAAGACAGATATAAATGACCTGCAGTGACAGTGAGCTAATTTAGAGATTAAATGCCATATGCTAATTCTGTCCAAAAGCAAGTGCTCTAACCTCGCAATATATTTCTGTATTTTCCATCCTTATTAAAAAAAATCTCATTCTGCCCTAAAAATGGCTATTTGAGAAGGCAGTATAAAATGCAAGATGCCATCCTAAAGTTAGTTAAATTAAGGGAGGGAAAGTTAGTGTGAGATTTACTGTTTGAGCTAACTTCAGATTTGTTTTGAAACCCTTTTTTTCTGTTAGAGATTTCATTTTCTTTCTTTCTTTCCTCTTTCCCACATTTTAGCCAAGTTGTCGGCTCAGTTGGCAGGTGACAGAGTGTTCTAGTAGCTAAAATTGCATTTGTCACTGTAGTATCAATGTGTCCTGTCTCTGAGGATTGGTGTGGTCTGGTCTCGAAGTGAAACTATCTGTCTTGAATTTCTCTTCCCTCTGAGATTTATGAGGGAGAGCGTTTGAATTGCTTCTTTCTCTAATTCAGTCATCACTCTGACGCAGCTATGTCTCGGAATTTTTCCTTCTGCTGCAAAGGAAAAGGAAGGGGGTCTCTTTTTTGCTGTCCTGATTTTGTGTCTAAAAAACAATCAGTACAAGATGGGAATGGAGCAGAGGTACTACCCAGATCCACCAGAGACAAACACATTGGCAGCTAGTTCGTCATCTTACTTTTTCCCTTAGGTTTCATGTTAGGTCACAATGATCTTAAGAATTGTTATGTTTAGTCCACTATACTGCAAATAGTATCAAACATTTGGCTACTTAATTGTACAAAAAGGAATAATTCAAATATACATAATGGGATACTCAACATAAGAGGACTATAGGTATGTACTTTAGAAAAACAGCAATACCAAATTATCTTCTTTTCTTTTTGCTTGTTTCCAGTTCTGGGTGTAGAATGTTGCAGATGGACAGACTACCTTGGAAATAAAATTTAACAATGAACTCCGCCTTACTGTATTATTACGCATCTTCTAATGCCTAAATTAGCACTTTCTTGCTCTGCCTTCCAGCAGTGCATGGAATGACTTGTTAGGAAATAATGTAGAAGATGGAAAGAAAATATGTTTGGTAAAAAAAAATCATAACTGAAAATATGCCCAGACCTACACAAGGATTTAGAGATCAGACACCCCAGCTTTTAACCTTAACAATACCAGCTATGCCAGTGAGTCCTGCACGAGTCTGAATATGCATACAAAATGAACTCTGCTCTTTCTTTAAGGTTTTTATTGACCATTTTCTAAATATAAACAATATACCATGACCCTAATCACCCCCCACCACCACCTTCCCTTACTTTCCCCTTCCCAAAGTGCTGACAATACTGTATTCCACACACAGAGTGGCCTTGATATTCACGACCACACAGTGGCTGATGTTAACTCAAACAAGACCTGCATAATAGGAGAGGGGAAATGATGACCTGAAAACAGAAGTCCTGACCCTTCCAACATTATTTTTTAAGTTCTAAAACTCAGTTGTTCTAATAAATCTTGTAAATTTCCTAACTGGTAAAGCACTAGCAAACACAGGCAGATCAATATCTGGCTGGTTAATATTTCCACCTACAGGTCTTATGGACACCCTAACATTAACCTATCACTGACCCATCCTTACTCACCATAATACACCACCAGAACCCAACTGCACAAAAACAAAAGTTTAGTAACTTTGCTTGCATCCTCTTTCCGCTCCCTTTCTCTATCCAATCCACGTCAAATTTAATTAAGGGGACCATAATCTCATTTGCCTGCAAACCTAAGACACTTTGTCCACTCCAGATGTTTTTAAAAATAAAGCTGGGTGCTGGAGGGATGGCTTAGCAGTTGAGGCGCTTGCCTGCAAAGCCAAAGGACCCAGGTTCAATTCCTCAGGTCCCACGTTACCCAGATACACAAGGAGGCACACACATCTGGAGTTCATTTGCAGTGGCTGGAGGCACTGGAGCATCATTTGTCTATCTGTCTCTCTCCCTCTTTCTCTGTCACATAAATAAATTAAAACTAAAACTTAAAACTTTCTTTAAAAAATAAATAAATAAAAATAAAGCTGGTGCTTCTGCCTGTAACTACCTGATTCCGGAACCTATCTCCCAATGAGTTTCAACGGGACCTAGTAGTGTAGCTCCAAAGTTCAGCCTCATCTTAGTCTTTGAAACAAACCCTTGCCCTGTGCCTACCCGAGGCTGAGAGAGATTCAGGCTTCTTGTACACCTAATATTAGGGTATTGCATGGAGTTCATCCAGCCCTTTTGTGCCTTTTATCTTATGTTGATGAAATTTGATATTTTTCTCCAGATAATGAGAAAAATGTTTTCTTCTTTGTACCCATGTATCCAGGATATAAGGATTTACTGTTTGACAAGCTCTGTTAACTAAATAAGACCCAGAACATCCTATATGTTAAATTCTACTTGAGGCCTTGGAGGGATGGCTTAGCAGTTAAGGAACTTGCTGTGAAGCCTAAGAACTCAGGATTGATTCCCCAGGGCCCACATAAGCCAGAGGCACAAAGTGGTGCATGTGTCTGGAGTTTGTTTGCAGTGGCTAGAAGCCCTGATGCACCTATGCTCTCCCTCTCTCGGTCTCTCTCTCTCTCTCTCTCTCTCTCTGCCTGTCTCCCTCCCCCCTCTCAAAAATAAATAAATACAAGCCAGACATGGTGGCACATGCCTTTAATCCCAGCACTTGGGAGGCACAGGTAGGAGAATTGCTATGAGTTCAAGGCCACCCTGAGACTACATAGTGAATTCCAGGTCAGCCTGAGCCACAGTGAGACCCTACCTCGAAAAACCAAAAAATAAATAAATAAGATATATAAATTATACTTGATGAGCCCATGCTTGGAGAAAGTTCTGAGACCGTCCCTCCTTGGAGCCAAGGAACAAGGGTTTTTATTTTCTATGGTTATTCCTAGGGAGCTCACATAATTCGGGAGAAGCTACTACAGAAGGACGTGGTGTGAATCACATCCGGGGCAGCACATCGGAAGCCCTTCTGTGCATCACAGTAGAGTTAGGCACGAGGAACAGCACAGCCCAATGCATTATTCATAAGTAGAACGTTGGATCCTATGCAAGCATCAGGAGAGCCAAGAATGCAGGGGTGTTCTCAGCGCACATTGCAAGTGATTTAGACATCATATTCCCTCTTACAAAATGCCATATCAGCTCCCTGATGTGGTATGTGGAGTTTTAGAGTTTCGTTTCTCTAAAGATGCTTTGAAATATCGATTGTTCTAAACTTTGAAAGGGCAGATGATAAAAGCACTATAATAATTCTCTCACAAAACGACAACTGGGTCCACTTCCTTGAAAGCTGGCTGATCTTGTTCATTACCTCCTGACTCCATATGGAATTCCCCAAAATAAACAATGCATCCTAAGGAATAGCTCTTCACCACACAATAAAAATTAATTTTTTTTTAAATCAGTTGTGCAATGTCTGCCTTAAAAAAGAAATCTCAGGGCTGGAGAGATGGCTTAGCGGTTAAGCGCTTGCCTGTGAAGCCTAAGGACCCCTGTTCGAGGCTCAATTCCCCAGGACCCACGTTAGCCAGATGCACAAGGGGGCGCACGAGTCTGGAGTTCGTTTGCAGTGGCTGGAGGCCCTGGCACACCCATTCTCCCTCTCTCTCTCTCTCTCTGTCTGCCTCTTTCTCTCTCTTTCATTCTCAAATAAATAAACAAAAATGAACAAATAATTTTAAAAAAAGAAAAGAAATCTCAAAATAAATTTCATTTTATAAGAAAGGAAAAGGAATGGGATAGTGTAAGATATGGCATAGGAGTCTCCATATACAAACTTAGGAAAGTGAATTGAAAACTTGGTACCACAAAATATATTATCATGAGGAAACTTGAACACTAAGAACATTTATTAAAAACATGGGGGCATCTTGGATTAAAAACCAGAAGAAGTAATATGCAGACATTGATGTGTAAAATCACGTTGCCTGGTGGCCTTGCTTATAGTTCTCCATTGATCCTATTGAAGTGTGCGTGTGTGTGTGTATGTGTGTGTGTGTGTGTGTGTGCAAATTCAGACAATTACATTTTTTCTACTTTAATGTGGGCCAAAACAGTGTGCATTCATTCATTAAACCCTATTTTGAATTTTGAGTGCCGAGGTGCCCATATGTGGTCTGATCCTCTCCAGTAAAGCTAAGCAGCAGAACTGAGCTACAGTTTCCAGTCAGACACACAACCAAGAGCACTGGGCACAGCCTACACTCTGCAGCGCACGGTGTTGTTAAACTGAGATGTTCAGTGGGTTCTGTGGATTGATGTATTATCAGTTGGTGGGATTTTCAGTGTTATAATGGATGTATCATTGTGGTGACCCTATTCCTGATGCTTCACTTCTGAAATGAGTTGCCTAGCATCCCTTCTATACTGTGGGGAAAGACATCATTTCTGCATGTGTAGGAATGGGGTTACAGGGAGAAACAACAAGCTTTTTGAAGAAGAAAATGTTTTTAAACATTGATCTGGTTTAATATAACGTAACATATCATATATATATATATGTGTGTGTGTGTGTGTGTGTGTATGTATATGTATATATATGTATATATATATATATATATATATATATATATATATATATATATATATATATATGTATGTATATGTATATATATCAGAGCTGCAAAGCATTTTTATCATTCAACTCATCTACAAAATAGTATAGTTCCAAAGAATCCTAAGCTATGATTCAGCCACTGCAGTTGAGATGGACAGACTTGCCGATGGCCAAGAAGCAGTAAAGAAACACAGTATGAAACCTATTATTCCATCTTGGTTTGCTTGAATTCTAAGTATTGTTTTAGAAGAAGAGACTGACCAAAAGAAAACAGTAAGGCTGGAGAGATGGCACAGCAGTTAAAGCATTTGCCTGCAAAGCCTAATGACCCAGGTGTGATTCCCCAGTACCCACATAAAGCTAGATGCACAAAGTGGTGCATATGTCTAGAGTCCCTTTTCACTGGCAAATCCCTCTTTCTTCTCACTTTCTCTCCCTCCCTCCCTCCCTCCCTCCCTCTCTCTCTCTCTCTCTCTCTCTCTCTCTCTCTCACACACACACACACACACACACACACACAAATAAAAATATTAAAAAAAAAAAAAGAGTGCAACAATGTCCAGAGGATGAAGTGTGGTTTGAATATCCCCTCCTTAGGTTTCATGTATTTGAGAGCTTCCTTGGGCCCCAGCTGGTGGCGCTGTTTGGGAAGATTGTAGAATCTTCAGGGCGTGGAGCCTTCCTAGAGGAAGTGGGTCACTGGGGGTAGACCTTGAGGCATGGAGCCCTGCTCCACTTCCTGTTCGTCCTCTGCTGCGAGACTGTGGCTACAGTGTGACCAACTGGTGTCCTGCTCCTACTGAGTGCCATGCCCCCATTGTAGAATGCATCTACTTGAAGTTGTAAACCAGAATAAACTCCTTCCTTCAAAAAATAAAAAAGAGTGCAAACAAGAGAGCTGCTTAATCTCTGCATCTTTCAGAACTTACACCCATTTTCAACTAAATAAAACCCTGTATTTTATACCAGTAATCCTCCAATTATGTCTCCATGCTGAAGCTTTCCTGATATTTCAGTGGGATTGATTTCAATAATAACTGACTACAGTTGGCAGCCAGCTTATGCTTACTATCATTGCCCGTGTTATGTGGCTTATAGCTCCTTCACTCTGATCCTTTAAAGATATTTGAGGGGAATAATGGCATTCCCTTTATCAATCGCATAAGCTGTCTCTGCAACTAGTCTATAAAAAGCATGAAAAATAAGAGCTAAATAAGGCACTTAATCAGAGCCTAATAATACATACACACTAGGCTTTTTGCTTAAGCCCCAGAAATGAAGCCAAGCTTGAAAGGAAATGCTTTGGGTCAGTCACATTTGCACTCTACTAGATACACAGAGCATTCGTGCCTACATTCATCTGTTCTACGGACACCTCCTGGCTTTCTGGGCTCTCTGTGTGACCTCCCTTGTCCCTTCCTCTCTCCTCAGTGTTACTTGCAGAGGTAGTTTATTAATAGATCCTTAGAATCAAATTTATTTTCTTGGAAACCCAGTTTGTGGCTGACTCAGTATCTATACCCTGATTTTAGACCTTCCTCTACAGTTGATTTCCATATCTAAAGCAAAAATATTCCTGAAGCTTTGATAAAAATGTCTTGGGGGAAATAAAACATGAGTTTGTTTTTCACTTAAAGTGTGGTAATTTCCTTTTAATTCACAGAGAAAAAGTTCAAAATAACAGTGGCTTATGTAACGTAGGACTGTATTTGCTTGTCCAAGCTGGGGAAGATGAACCTGGATGGGTGCAGCTCAATGAGTCAGTCAACCTCCACATTGCCTCTACATACCCACGCCACATGTCTCCAAGCACAGCCTTTGTCCTAATGGTCCAATATGGAGATGAAGCTCCAGCCATCCCAGACCTTTCAAATAAGCAGCTTGAAGAAAATAAAGGGCCATTTTCTTCTTTTCTATTTAAAAAACAAATCTATTTCTTATTTGAAAAGAAGAAGGGAAGTATTTAACAGCAATATGCCAACTGAAATCTAGAGCTTGTTTGCTTAAAAGAGAGCCACATACATTGAGAGGAATGTGGTTCTTTCTGCCCCATGCTTCCTAAATTATTTTGGAGCTGGATTTGATGGCTTAGCAGTTAAAGCATTTGCCTGCAAAGCCTAAACGACCTGAGTTCAATACCCCAGTACCCATGTAAAGCCAGAAACCAGATGCACAAAGTGGCTCATGCTACTGGAGTTCGTTTGCAGTGGCTAGAAACCCTAACATGTCCATTCTCTCCCTCTCCCTCCCTCCCTCTCTCTCTCTCTGTCTTTCTCTCTCTTCTCTTTTGCTCTGCTTGCAAATAAATAAGTAAAATTATTTTGGATAGCTAATGATTACATATTTTATATAAGCCTTTTCACTCATTATCATAAATAATATGTACTTTGTGATAAATTTATAAATACATAGGTTCATTCAATCTTGCCAATAACTCCAGAAACTCTCTGTGAATACTATGATTAAGCCTTTTAAAAATATTTTCTAATAAAGACATAGAGAAGTTTAGTGATTTTCCCAAGATCACATAGTCATTAAGTGACAATTTAAAACACAACCTTCAGCCGAGATAATTCCAGGGCCTGGGCCCTCAATATTCCATACAAATACATCACCCCACAATGCTATCAACTGAGGGTGATATCACTAGCCAGCCTCCTGCCAAACAAATATTAATCTATTCTATCAGCCAATAACTTCAGCTATGACCATAAAACCCTGGTCGATACCCACCAGTGGCGAATGAGAACAAATACATAGAGTTAAGTGTCTAAATGAAATGAAGCTTACAGGAAAATTGACAGTTAAAAATCACTTGTGATGGTTGTTCTGGTAAACAGAATGTTTTCTCAGGACCTGTCCTTTCTTGTTTAAAATATAGCAGTGAGGCATTTAGAGCTTTTAAGGAAAGAGTTTTAGGAATTCTCGAAGTTTCAGCAGGTAGTGACCACATTTAGATAAATCAGTACTATGATCTTTATTTTTTTCTTTTCTGTTCCCTTTATATCCTAAGCACAGTAGATATGGTAAAAAATGCTGCATTGAATTCCATTGGACAGATACCCTCGAGCATATTTAACACTTAGCTTATTTCCAGTGTTTCTCTATTCTAAATTGCTAGATATAAATTAAGCACAAAGGCAAAAAGCATTGCTAAGGCAACTCCTTAGAGCATTTCACTTCTCTTCTGCTCATCTGGTTTCTGTTATCGGCATTACCAGAGGCTTTCTCCATGCCTCGTAACCATTGAAGTAGCTCAGCTAAGCCAAGGGCTGGTCATCCTCAGACGCGAAGAGAGGGCAGTGTCTGACCTCAAGCAGCTCAGTGTCCAGAGGTAGGTAAAGACCTGTAGAGCGGAATCAGCTGGTGAAACTATGCACAGAGTACATGAAAGAAGGCTTTTTAATTCAGACTGAGCTCCAAGCAGAACTTCCTGGAGGAGAACTTCACCACACATGCACACGATGAACAATTGCCCATTATGTCCCCAGCACTCCACAGGAAGGCTTTCTGTAGCCTGACTTCCACAATTCAATCCAATACTCCTCTCTCACAACCTAAGGAGTCCTTGACAAGAACAGAATCTGAGAGCAGCTACCTGCTTTGGAGTGAATATCTCTAAACTATAGAAATTCTGGGCTACCTATCAATGGTTTGTCAATAAGGAGAAATAGTGGCATGCTTATTGCTATACCAGTGGCATATAGAAGAGAAACCACCTTAAAAAAAAAAAAAGGGTGCTATCCCAGTATGAAAACAGGATTGGAGAAACTGAGTCAAATGGAGAGGAAACTTGGGGCTGTGGTGGTGCACTTCTGTTATCCCAGTACTTGGGAAGAAGAGGTAGAAAGGTGAAGTGTTTGAAGTCAGTCAGCCTGGTCCACATAGTGAGAACTTGATACATTTCCCCTCATACCCCATATTAGTGACTTGTAAAGAAAGAAGCGTTGATTTGTTTACAATTTAAGGTCACAGTCCATGTCGGTGGGGAAAGTATGGTGACGGAAGTTTGAGGTCCTTGATCACATTCAGGCTACAGTTAGCAAGTAAACAGTGAGGGCTCCCCCTCAGCTTGTTTTCTCCCTTCTACTGTCCTAGAATGGTCCTGCCCACACTCGGGGGGCGGGGCGTCCTCCCACCTCAATTAACGTCATCTAGAAAATCCGTCACTGATATCACCCCACTTTTGTTTCCATGGTGATTCTAAATCCAGTCAAATTGACAGCCAGAGATGAACCATCACCCCATCCTCTATCCCCCAACCTAAAACTACAACAGTTATGTAGTTGGAATTAAAGCAGAAAATCCACTCATACTTGTGAAGAAGTCCCTGGTAAGTTTGACTAGGTGTTGTCTGGTACTGACTTTAGATGAACCCAGATGTTTCTACTGGCTCTTCAAGTAGATGTGAACCTGTATAGCTTCCTTAGGACATTGCCACTCAGTGAATACCACCAGTAAAAGAAATCACTATTTCATGAACAATGATAGAAGGTTTCAGGCCATCACAATAAAATTTCTAAGTTTCCAGTATACATATGCCATATATATGAGCTCAGAGATTCTCACCTTCTTATCTTTCATTGAAGCAGAAAGACATGAATATGTTTCTCATTTTAAAATGTATGAGCCACATTTCTTTCCTGTAAACTCCTATAGCTACTTTAATGAAAATACATAATCAAAATAAATTTTAAGATGTGCTACGATAGAAAGACTTTGCCCCATGAGAAGCCAGTGAGAGAATTATCAGAATGCATTCCATCCTCCGCATAAATTAACATTGTTAAAGGTTTAGACGGACTCTTGGCAGCTGAAGAAAACCTTAATCAGCAGCCTTGGATGAAACAATAAACTAGAGCACACCTAACCTTAATGAGCTCAAAGGATTTTAGTGATCTTGCTCTTGCACTGTCTCTAATTGGTATGTTTATAGCTTCAGATTTTCAAAAGGTGAGTCAGCAGGAAATCTTGGTGTTGAGGCGGGAGGGGGTGACAGTATCTTCTTTAAACACAGGAAAATCAGAAAAAAGAAAGCCTTCATAACAGATTCATCTTTAAGTATGAGAGCCAGCATTACATTGGTTTCCTGTGGCTTCCATTCCAAACCACCATTAATCAGGGTCTCAGGACAACACAAATGCCATATACTATATAGTCCTGGAAGCTGGAAACCCAGAAGGAATGTCACTGAGGTAACATCAAGGATCTGATGGTTGGGCTTCTGTCTAGGGGAGGGTTTTGCTCCCTTCCAACTTCTAAAGCCTGCAGGAATGCCTTAATCTATGACCTCTTCTTCCCCCTTCAAAGCCAGTGATGGCTACTTGAGTGTATTTCACATTAAGTCATGGTGACATTGATCTTTTCACCTCCCTCCTGTCCCCATTTTAGGAACTTTGTGATGACATTAGAATCACTTCAATACTTCAGGGTAATCTCCTCGTCTCAAGACCCTTAACTAAGCCATGTCTTCAAAGGCCTCTTGCCTGGTCAGGTAGTATTCCCAAGTTGCATAAATTAAGAGGTGGCCATGCATGAGGGACCATTATTATTCTACTACCAAAACGTGCTTCTTAGAACATAGGTATCCCTCTACAACATGTATTCCTCTACATCCAAAGAGAGGGGAAAAAAAATAAAAAGAAAGCTTTATCAGAGGCTTTTGTCCAAGCAAGCAGCTAATTTCGTCAGCAGTGGTCCTGGGCCTCAGCCTCCACTTCCATATCACTCAGTGAGGATGAATGGTCAACCTTCGGCTCCTGCCTGCTGAGTCACTGTTGAGGGTGTGTCAGCCATCTTGGCCTGAATCAGTCATTACATGAAGTAGATTAAACTACACTTCAATGAAGCAGCCTCCAGGAGGAAAATTACAGGTACACTAAAAAGTGAGGAGAAAGTTATGCCTCCGATTTCAGCTTTATTACATTTTCCATTCTTGCTGCTGCATTTTGTATAAAGTTTTTAATCAGCTTTCATCTACTGGCTTCCTTGTAAACCAAAGAGGACTGTTTTCCCTTGTAAAATAAAATCTAATAACATTTCTTCATGAATCCGCTCTTCAGGGAAAAAGTACTTCAAAGCCGGAAGAGAGGGAACATTACAGCCCAAGAAAATACTTGCAAGAGAACAATATGGGTCGACTTTTGAGCACAGACTTTTGCAATATTCTAATTGAGTCTTAACTTTGAGTAGTTATTTGCACAAGTTGTCCAGCCATGGGTGGTGGATGACCAAACCAAGGAATGAGATGAGTCAGATGTCTCAGAGAGGAAACTATCTGACGTAAACAGCAGCCCCACCCCCGGGGTGATAAGGTCTCCGTGCTAACAGTTAATGTGAATTTGGTGAGCAAACCAACTCATAGTCTCACTCAAGTTCAAAATTAACCCCGGGAATAAAAATTAAACTGAGAGAGGGCTGCAGAGATTGCTTTGCAGTTAAGGCCTTCGCCTGCAAAGCCAAAGGATCCTGGTTTGATTCCCCAGGACACACGTTAGCCAGATGCACAAGGGGGCGCGTGCATCTGGAGTTCATCTGCAGTGGCTGGAGGCCCTGGTGTGCGCACTAATTCTCTCGCTGTCTCTCCCCCTTGCTCTCTCAAATAAATTAATAAATAGACAATTTTTTAAATTTTTTTTTAATTTTTATTTATTTGCGAGAGACAGAGAGAGAGAGAATGGGTGCGCCAGTGCCTCCAGCCACTGCAAATGAACTCCAGGCCCGCGCACCCCCTTGTGCATCCCGCTAACATGGGTCCTGGGAAATCGAGCCTCAAACCAGGGTCCTTAGGCTTCACAGGCAAGCGCTTATCCACTAAGCCATCTCTTCAGCCCCAATTTTTTAAATTAAACTGAGAGTATCAATTGACCACAGCGATGGAGGGAGCAAAGCAGAAAGGGAGTGCCCCAGAGCAGGTGGGTCCTGATACGAAGATTCTCCCTGGAAGCTAAGGCACCATGACCTGCTGCCCTAGAGCCATTATCAGATCAGCACTGGATAGGTTTGCTAGGGTAACCACCTCGAAGCATCACAGGAGGGAACGAGAGAGCTTGAGCAATATTTATCTTCTCAGTTGTGTGGACTGCAACTCTAAAAGCACCGTGTTGCCAGGTAGATTTCCCTCACCTGCCTGTCTCGTTCTGTTACTGGAGTTTCAGGACAAAAGTTCCAGCTCTGGGAGTCCCAAATGGATGCCGATCCAATGCCCATGTCAATATTCCAACTGAAGAGATACGCAATGGTGAAAATTTGATCCATGTGCACATCGGGGAAAGGAACAAAGGGTCCAGTGACCCCAAGTCTGTTTTCAGGACACTGACATGAAAACAGAGAAAGAAAAGAAAGAAAGAAAGAAAGGCTACAGAAGGAGCAGGTCTGCATGGTGAAGCCAGCGTGGTTCAGGACTCAGAGAGACCTTCTTGCTCTCTGGGAGCAATGTGGTGCCCACGGGAAACCGATTCCTTTACTAGGGTATGGTCCTACCATCAGAGATAACTGCCCTCATGAGTGTATGGTCTGTCCTGGGGGCTTTGCTGTTTTGGGGGGATCCAAAGTGACTACAGGTTGAGGAAGAAGACTGCTATCTTTGTGCCTTCAAACATGGAGGGGAATAAGAGAGGTGGGGCATCACCAATTTTTAAATGGCTACCCCAATGAGTGATTAACACATGCCTAGGCAGGATGGAGAGGTCTGACCCGAAGCAGACAGATGCAAAATAATGACAGACAGGTCTAGCCTTCATCCTGCTTGTAGTTCCCTGTGCGCCCAAATGAGCAGTCAAGGATGTCTAGCAAAAAAAAAAAAAAAAAAACAGTTGCTGAGTGCCTGCTATTGTTTAAAAGCAGGATGCTCAACACAAGCCTTGGGAGCTGACTCTGTTTATGTTTTCCCTACATGCATGCATCCTCCCTCAGTGAGGAAGGTGAAGCGAAACTCCTAGGGTCTCCAACAGACAGCAGCTAAAGATGAACCACCAGGGTCAGACTTGTATGACCCCCACAACAAGCCCATCCACTTTTCCTTTATGTCTTCTGAGGTTCCCTGGGTTGCATTTAAAAGCCTCTGCCACTATAAGGTGCAGATACCTTTTCAGGTGCCTAGTAGCTTCACTGTTTTGCACTGTGTGTGGGAGGGGCTGGAGAGATGGTTTAGGGGTCGGTCAAGGTGCTTGCTGGCAAAGTCAAAGAACCCAGGTTCAATTCCCCAGGATCCACGTAAACCAGATGCACATGGTGGCGCATATGTTTGGAGTTTGTTTGCAGAGGCCCAAGTGCACCCATTCTCTCTTTCTCCTCTCTTTCCCTCTCTCTCTCTCTCTAAAAAATAAAATAAAATAAAATAATTTGAAATGAAAAATTGGCCAGGCGTGGTGGTTTATGCCTTTAATCTTAGCACTTGCGAGGCAGAGGTAGGAGGATCACAGTGAGTTCAAGGCCACCCTGAGACTATGGAGAGAGTTCCAGATCAGCCTAGACAAGAGTGAGACCATAGCTCAAAATAAATAAGTAAATAAATAAATAAAATAAAACAAAAACCAACTGTGTGAAAAGCTTTAGCTGGGAAGTGAAGTGATCAGCCGTGCACGGCTGAGTATCACCGTGTGCAGATTAAGGAGAGGGCAGGCAGGATTCAGAAGGATCAGCTAGAAAGGGTGGTACGGATACAGAGGTTACCGCCTCTACACTAGCTATACTGGGGAGAGTCAGAAGTGAAATAATAGCACAAGATCCTCAGTGTTATACTTTTACATCCAAAGGGCCTCAAGTAATGGAAATTTGGAAATAAAGAGAGTGAGGAAAGAGTCAGAGGTCCTACCATGACCTTTAACCTTTCAACAGCATTCACTCACTGAGCTCCCTTCCACTTGACCCCACCTCCTAAATTCTCTTCCAGCTCCCAGCAGGGTCATCAGCTGGGGTCAAGCCGTCAACACATGAGCCTTTGGGTGATGGCTAAGACCAGACCCAGGCTTAACAACCAACCATTGCAAAGAGGTTACCTTCTTTTTTAAATATTTTACTTATTTACTAATTTGAGAGAGAGATGCAGGTAAAGAGGCACAGAAAAAGAGAGAGAGAATAGGCACATCAGTGCCTCCAGCCACTACAAAAGAACTCCAGATGCATACACCACTTTGTGCATGTGGCTTATATGGGTCCTGGGGAATCAAAACTGAGTCCTTAGGCTTCGCAGGCAGCCTGCTAAGCCATGTCTCCAGCCCCTATCTTTAAAACACAGCTTGTATATAGTTTCCCACTGGAGAACATAACAATCCTGGCATTATAGCCTCCTTATCCCACTCCAACATTCATATTTGGCGGTGGTTTGAATTGAATAGATAGCCCCCAATATACTCAGTTGTATGTTTGTAATTTGCATCTGCAGCCACCTGGCTGGAGGCAGTGTCACTGGGTGGATCTTAAGGTGTGATGGTGGGTTTCAGATTTCAACCTAAAGATATGCAAAGTGTGGGCTGGAGAGATGGCTTAGCAGTTAAGCGCTTGCCTGTGAAGCCTAAGGACCCCAGTTCAAGGCTCAATTCCCCAGGACCCACGTTAGCCAGATGCACAAGGGGGCACACGCATCTGGAGTTTGTTTGCAGTGGCTGGAAGCCCTGGTGCACCCATTCTCTCTGTCTGTCTGCCTCTTTCTCTCTGTCTGTCACTCTCAAATAAGTAAATAAAAACTTAATAAAAAAAGATATGCAAAGTGTGCCTAGCTGGAGTTCTTCAAGTGTGCTGTGTGGCTTTTGGCTTTTTGGCTTGTGCTTCTCTCTGTCTGCTTGGTCCTGTGAAGGCAGGCCAGCTTCTTCTGCCATTTATGGAACTCCCCCTGGATCTGTAGGCTTCAATAAATATCCCTTCCTCCATAACTCTTCCTGGTCTGGAAGTTCATCTCAGTGCACCTGAAGCTGTCTGCTACATATATTTACTAATTATTCATGGACTTTACATTCTTAAGTAAACTTTAGTTGTTAGGACTGTCTTTGTGCACTGTGATCCTTAAGCTGAAAACTACAAAATTGTTCAAGTTACTGTCATGGGGTTGAGATCCAATGATGCCTCTTGGGACCCCGGGTGGCCTTAGAAATCCCCAAGTCAGTGACTTTCAAGTTCTTGTCTACTATTAACAAATAGTCGAAAAATGTAAACACAAAGTAGGGTAGATAATGAAAGACTTATTTCTTTTAAGTTTGGGGGGATTTTTTTTATTGTGTGCCTTACTGAATAAACACGTTGCATATTGCTCCTACCCCCATCTTTTCTCCTGTCACCCCCACTCTACTGAGGGTCCTTCACAGTGCAGTCATGAAGAGAATAAAGATGAGAGGAAACGTAGAAAAGCTCCCAAGCCAGGTGGGGTCTCCCCTTCCTGACTGCCAGAGGTCACTCCAGGGAAACGTCCATGGCAACTTGGGTCATGTCTTTTTTTACAAAGTAGGCATCCAATTAGGATGGGCCTCCTTGCCAAGTTCAAGTGTATGAGAAGGACGTTGATTGGTTGGTGGGCCCCGGAAGAGAGCACAGATTCAGAAAGTGCCTCCCGTGGGGGAAAAGATCTCCGGAAAAAATTAAGGAGGAAGAATCAGGAATCTAGTCTGTGCCACCGTCTTGCATCAGACTGGAGTTCCACCAGGGCAGGGTGACATCTATGTTCTCTTGGGCCTACGTTCCCAGCCAATAGCCTGCAAAAGAAAGCTACTTTGCTCCTAATCTCTAACAGCATTGTGAGGCATAAGGTTTCCTTGCACTGCTGCCCAATAGGGGCTGAGACAGGAAATGTAGTTGCTATTGTAAAGACTTCAGAACCTTTAGGATTTACCTTAATCTCTTTATACCAGGGGTCCTTTCCTGTTTTCCATCCCTAAAGTGTAGTTGGGGGCTGTAAACCTGCCCATCTTTCATCTGTCCTTCCTGCTTGCTTTATTACTTTTTCTGTCAGTAAAAAAAAAAAACAAATTCAAACCCTTCTGCTTTCTCTCTCTCTCCCTTTCTGAAGATTGGCAGCAAACAATGGCGATGCTGCCTTTTGCCAGAGGGGTCAATAAAGAACAAATAAAAGCAGACATCACATTACTTTCACCAAATGTCAGCAGTAGAAGTTTTCAGTATACTTAATACTCAGTGAGAGGAAGAATGGTTTTGACACATCTTAATAGACAATAAAACATCACACTGGTGCCTTCATGCACCAAAGACCTCGCTATTTCCAGTGTTTTTGTTTTTTTACTAACAGATTTGATATTTGGTTACATTATTAATGAGTGTGTGTGTGTGTGAGAGAGAGAGAGAGAGAGAGAGAGACAGAGAGAGAGAGAGAGATTGAGAGAGAGAGAGAGCGATTGACCTCTGTTTTACTATATGTGTTTTATTTCTTTTTTGACATCCTAGAGAATTTAGGAGACCTGTAAGGGAAAGAGGGTTGGTTGGGAGCAACTGTGGAATACACATGGGCCATGCCCAGATTTTATGCATTTTCATTCATCCTCTAAATAGTGAAACTTTCTGTGGGTATCTCATTCCTGGATGTCTCTTCATTTTACACTACCTCCCTAGATGATCTCACGCGGTGTTGTAGGTTAAATGACATCAGTCAACTTTAGGCTCTGGCAAGATAGGATCTGAACTCTCTTCCATTTCAAACCTCTATAAATGCTAGACAGAATGTGCACAAATCATTTTAAACGTACAAATTGGGTTTCAAAGAGAAAAAGAATGCCAAAACTCAAGAGGCAATGGGAACCCCTACCAAGGTAAACAAATGGGTCAAAGATTATTAAAAAGTATCAAATCTCTGGTAGGCAGCCTAGGAAGAAGGCTTCAATGCAGGAATGAAAATACAGCAGGATAATGAGAAGAAAATGTTGGCGTACCACTCTGTTCAGCTGATAGGTCAAATGCACAAAGTCAGTACTAATACAAAACTTGGAGCACATGACCAATAAGCTTTACATCCATACAGCCCTAATAACGATTAGAGAATAAATACATCTCTTGGTTGAATAATTGTCTATACAAGTTGGCAAGTACTTGCTTTAAGCCAAATTTCTGTGAATACAAACGGAATGACGGCTGTACTCCAAACGACATGCCACAGTGAGCCTTAAAGGAAAGAAAGATACCAGCATGCTAAAAATGTGCCCACACTGAAATGTAAGGAAACCCTAATGGAAGTAACAGGATATTCCTAAACGAAAGGCTGTACATATCAGAAACTGTGGGACAGAGCGGAGTCTCCGGAAGCACAGAAAAATAATGAAAGCTTAATGTTGTAGAACATCTTTAAATGTTTGGAAGAAAACTCGGAAATTCAATCAACTTGTTACATTGAGAGATGGGCTGGCAGGAGATGAAACAATCCAAGTATAAAGCTGGAGCCTCCGTCCCCAGAAGTGAGTAAATACGGAAACCATCAGCTACCATACATACATATATAGCACATACATACATACATACATACATACATACATACGTACATACGTACGTGTGAGTGTACGTGCCCAGTGAACTGGCACCATGACCGAGTTTGTTGTCTCTGCAGCATACATACTGGATCTGACTGTAGCCCCTCCTCACACCATTGTGCAAAAGTAATAAGGTTTATCTGGACCCAGATTCGCCTGGTATGGTCTCTAACCAGGCCCCTTGCTCTAGCCTGGCCCAAAGCGTAGATAATGACCACACCAGGAAATGATGAGATTTCAGTGGACGACTCTCAAAAGGGACAAGGTAGGACAATAATAATAACAAGCGATAATAAGGCTGAGAGTCCAGGGGTAAACAGCAAGCTAGCTGGAGATCTCGGCCCAGTGTTTGACAAACAAGCAAAGGCCTCCGTTGGAAGTCATAGTAAATGATGACTCTCCCATAGTATGTCCTAAATTTTAATATTTAGTCAACCTAAAATCCACAAGCTAATAATTACACCGAAACTTTTTAAGTCCTTAAATCTTCCCCAAAGTGGCTACGTAACCATACCATACAAATTGACAAATGTGGTACTTCTGTTTGTACACTGTTCTGGGGTGGGGTTTTCTGTGTAATTTTTACTTAAATTATCTGTAAGTATTTTTTAAATATTCAAAAGTAACAAAAAAATTGTAACATACTTTAAACTCAATTGTGCCATTAGAATAAAAGATATGCCAGCATTTCTTTAGAATCATGGGCTAAAATGAGGTCAATTTTCAGTAATGAGTTATGCACATGTTTATATAAAATATGTATTCTCCAGTTGTTTGTATAGAGTGCTATGACCAATAGGGTTCATCATACTGTTCTACCTCAACACCAGGAAAAATATTAAGGAAACACAATTTTTATCTGAATTAAAGAAAAGAAATAATTTCTTAGGAAGTTTACAAGAAATGTTCAATAAATTTCAGCATATTTTTGATTTTTAAAATATCATTATAAACAAAATGAAAGAGCCGGGCGTGATGGCACACGCCTTTAATCCCAGCACTCGGGAGGCAGAAGTAGGAGGATCGCCTTGAGCTCGAGGCCACCCTGAGACTACATAGTGAATCCCAGGTCAGCCTGGGCCAGAGTGAGACCCTCCCTCAAAAAAAAAAAAAAAAAAGAAAAGAAATTACTTGAATTTGATGAGTTCTATAACACAAACCGTGCAAGTATATTTAATTAAGAAAACGACACTTGTATTCTTTTTATTTCTCTAAGCCTGATGTCACCTACATGGTACCTTTTCTGTCTCGCTCATCTCAGTATCCACACTCACCCAGTTACTAAACTTAAAACTCTCTTCACTCTTGCTCTCTGTCTTTCCCTCACATCTAATATTTACTCCACCACTGGGTTCACCAACTATCCAAAATACACCCTGAACCTGACAATAATCCACCTCCACACTAACCACCAAGGCAAGCCTCCATCTCTCGTGAGAGCGTCATTCATTTACTTATATTTATTTACTAACCACCAAGGCAAGCCTCCATCTCTCATGACAGCATCATTCATTTATTTATATTTATTTTCATAAGCACCTCTGACATACAAAATCTCCTGGGTTTTATTTTTTCCCCCACACAATCCACTCACCTTGTAAACATCAGAATAATTTACTCTAGATGTAAACTGCATGTGATGGTTCATACTGATGGTAAACTTGAATCATCTGTGAGTGGTTATATAAATTATGTGAGTCTCTATGAAGGTCTACGAGGGATTATTTTTTGAGGTTATTGAAGGTGAGAAGTCCCACTTTATATGTGGGCAGCAACAGTCCATGAGCTGGGATCCTTAACTGAATAAAAAGGAGAGAGCTGGGCTGGAGGGATGGCTTAGGGGTTAAGGCGTTTGCCTGCAATGCCAAAGGACCCAGGTTCGATTCCTCAGGACCCACATTAGCCAGATGCACAAGGGGGCACACACATACGGAGTTCTTTGCAATGGTTGCAGGCTCTGATGTACCCATTCTCTCTCTCTCTCCCTCCCTCCCTCCCTCCCTTCCTCCCTCTTTCTCTGACAAATAAATAAATTAAAATAGAATATTTAAAGGAGAGAGCTGGCTGAGCAGCAGCATTCGCCAGCTCTGCTTCCCTCTTCACTGTGGTTTGAATGTGACCAGCAACTTCAGCCTCCTGGGGTCACGCCTTCCCTGCCATCATGAACTGTAACCTGGAACACCCTTTCTCCCTCACGCTGATTTTTTTTTTTTTCAAATATATTGTCACAGCAATGACAAGATGAATGACACATCGGTCCAGGAGGCTTCTGTGCTCAAAACTGTTCAGTGGCCTACATAGCATCCTTAATGAAATCAAAACAGAACCACCATTGTCTATATATCCCTGGTGATCTGGCTTGGTCCATTTCTCAGGGGTGACCATCCTTGTTCATAATACACTGTTCACCTTGGTCTTCTCTCAGTTTTTTTTTTTTAATTTTTTATTTATTTATTTGAGAGCGACAGACACAGAGAGAAAGACAGATAGAGGGAGAGAGAGAGAGAATGGGCGCGCCAGGGCTTCCAGCTTCTGCAAACGAACTCCAGATGCGTGCGCCCCCTTGTGCATCTGGCTAACGTGGGACCTGGGGAACCGAGCCTCGAACCGGGGTCCTTAGGCTTCACAGGCAAGCGCTTAACCGCTAAACCATCTCTCCAGCCCTTCTCTCAGTTTTTTAACTTCTCTAAGCTTTTCCTTTTAGGGATTTCAGTATTTTCTGCTTTGCCTCCAATGCTCAGGTTTCAGCTAAAATACCAACCTCAGGGACCACCCTCATTATCACCTCACCACCCTCTCTCTGCCTCATTCATCTCCTTCTCGTCCCTGCTAGAACCAGCACGCAGCATCGCCCGGTGCTGACGTGCTTGCTAAGTGTTCCCTCCTCCCGCTAGCAAGAAGATCCTTCAAATGTCTCCCCTTGGTCCTTGCTGAGTCCCCTCTACCTCAAACATTATCTGGCACACAAGGAAACTCAGAAAACAACTGCGAGCGATCCGAGGAGCAAGGGCACGGGCTACTGCGGGCAATAAAACACAGAGCATCTCCCAGGTTCCCAAGGGGTCAGAATTGCGGCTGGTGAGAGTGAGGTGGACGTGAAGGCTGGAGAAATGCTTGTGAGAACTTACTGTGCAAACTTTGCGCGGCCCCATCCTCCCTTCCCTCCAAGAGGATTGAAATCCTTCCTGTCTTGACCATGTCCGTTTGAGACTATAAAATGTATGAAATGACAGCACTTCTCAGCAAATGTTCTTAAAAAAACCTCTGCAGAGGGCTGGAGCGATGGCTCAGTGGTTAAAGGCACTTAGTTACTGCAAAGCCTGGTAATCTGAGTTCAATTTTCCAGTGCTCAGGTAAAGGCAGACAGACAAATGGGCACATGTGTCTGAAGTCTGTTTGCAGAGGCAAGAGGCGGTGGCAGGCCCATAGTAGTCCCCCGCCTCTCTCTTTTTTCCTCTCTCTAATAAACAAAATTTTAAAACCTCTGCAGATTTGCCCAAGCTTCTTTTTCTCTGCCATAACCTGAGATCAGTGCTATCTACCAGCTGGGGTCTTGGAAAGGAGACTTTGTGTAGTAAAGTTAAGTCCAACCCTCAATGAACGCAAAATCAGAATGGGAAATACACCTTGGGTCTTGTCGCCACTGAAATGAACCACCCCACGGAAATGTAGATGAACCTGACAGGTCTCAAGCCCGCAGATGGCAGAAAAAATAAAACACGGAGCAAGGATATTAGATCCAAGTGCAGACATCACCCCCAAATGCCATTCTCTAATCCCTGCATCAGTGTTAATCTCAACTGGTCCTTCCATTCAAGGCAGAGAATTGAAGGGGTTTTGACTTCCAGGTTTTCACGGGGCCAAGTCAGACTGGGCAGATGCCATCCATCAGCTCTGAAATTCTGAATGAATTTTATGGCTCATCTTTGAGAGACGATATTAAAATAGAAAATGATGGGAACCCTCAGAAGGAAAAATGGCCCCATTCCAGAGCGTATTTACTGGATAAAATTCAAACCACCGTGCTTACCAAAGCAATGAGGGAAACTATGCTCTGAAAGAGGGATGGGTCACCATGCCAACAGGCAGTATGAGGCAGATAACACTAAAGCTTTCTGGATGGCTTGCAAGGGGTGTTGTTTCTCTGAAGAGATGGAGACGTGGTGGTGTTAAGTTTCCCACATAACCTCTAACAGGGCCATTTTTCTGTTCCAATCCAAATTCAAAATCCATGGTTTTTCCCCCCAAAAGAACGTCTTTTGATGGTGCTCTTGCCCCTCTATGTCAAGGTCATCTCTGCCTATTATTTTATTCCCCTCCCCAGTGCAGAGGCCATACGAAAGTCAAGGATGCTTCCCAATGCTCATCCCAGCAGTCTGCAAGATTTCAGTACCCAGCGCCATGCACTGAATGCTTGTTTAGTTCCCTGTGTGATAGAGAGAGGAGGTCGAGTCTTTGAGGACAGGAGGTGATTTCAGGTCATGACTGTGACGGTCTTATGAATGGAATTACTTGGAGCTGGAGACATGGCTTAGCATTTATGGAGCTTGCCTGGGAAGCTTAAGGACCCAAGTTTGATTCCTCGGTACCCACCTAGACCCAAGTGCACAAAGTGGCACATGTGCCTGGAATTCATCTGCAGTGACTAAAGGCCCTGCCATGCTCATTCATTCTCTCTCTCTTTCTCTCTCTCTCTCTTTCCTTCTCTCTGTCTCTCTCATAAATAAAATAAAATGAGGGGGGGTTACTATCCTTACAAGAAGAGTCTTGAGAGCTTGCTTTTTCTCCTCTCCAACATGTGAGGATTCCATGAACACAAGGCAGTCTGCTGCCCAGAAGAGCTAGTCTCACAGAGCTCAGTCATGTTGGCCTACGGTCTTGACCTCCACATCCAGATAAGTAACAAGTCACTTTCTCTTGTTTATAAGCCACCCAGTCTGTGGAAATCACTCCTACTGTAGCAGCCAATACTGGTGAAGATACCAAACTCTATTAATGACATCTCTCCTTCCAATATCAGCGTCCCAGCAGAGGAGCAATAATGTGAGTAGAAGCAACACAGAAAAAAAAAAAAAATCTTACCAAATGACCTCCATGGCTCAAAGATGGTCCAGATGCCCTACGAATGTTAAAAATACACATGCCCTGGGCTGGAGAGATGGCTTAGCGTTAAGCCCTTGCCTGTGAAGCCTAAGGACCCCGGTTCAAGGCTCGGTTCCCCAGGTCCCACGTTAGCCAGATGCACAAGGGTGCGCACGCGTCTGGAGTTCGTTTGCAGAGGCTGAAAGCCCTGGCGCACCCATTCTCTCTCTCTCCCTCTATCTGTCTTTCTCTCTGTGTCTGTCGCTCTCAAATAAATAAATTAAATATTTTTTTAAAAATCTACTTAAAAAAAAATACACGTGCCCTTCCCTGTGTTCTGTATTCAGGGTAAGGACATAGTGGAAGAGAGCATTCATGGTGACTCTACCCATGGGATTCTCTTTAGAGAAAAATTTACGTTATCAGTTTGTGTGTTAAATTAAGACTTATTAACTTCATGTTACATTATTTGTCAATAGGTATCATTACTGATACACTTTTATAGATTATTTCAGAGAATAATGATTTAAAACAGGGCTCTGGGGGCTGGAGAGATGGACCAGCAGTTAAGGCACTAGCCTGAAAAGCCTAATGACCTGGGTTCCATTACCCAGCATCCACATAGAGCCAGATGCACAAGGTGGCACATGCATCTGGAGTTCATTTGCAGTCGTGAGAGGCTCTGGCATGCTCATATACTCTTACCCTCTCTCTTTACCTCTCTGTCTGTGTGTGTGTCTGTGTGTGTGCATGTGTCTCTATCTACTTGTAAACAAATAGATAAAATATTTTTTAAAACAGGGCTCTGAACCTGTGAACGTAATCATTAGTGTGATAATAAAATCGGTTTGCAGCCCTTCATTAGACTAAGGTTTTGATTTTCCCACAATTCCTGTTGCTCAACGCTGACAGCATCTTCAAGCCCAAAGACCATGGGCACCTAAGTCCTTTTGCTCCTGCTTTGATTTCTTACTTGCAGTCTCCTGCACTTTTGCTGTCATCTGAAGGAAAACTATCTTCCTAGGAGACAGGAAATAATAAGGGTCTCCTTTCAAGTTTAACATTGAAGGCAGAAAGGTAACATCACAGACACATGGAGCAAAAACCAATAACCCGCAGTACTCAGTGGGGTTGTGTTACACTGACATTAGTTTCTTCCAATGCTTCCACTGTAGGAATATTTCTCATGTAAACTACTGTTTGTATTCGAGAAACAAGGCCATTATCTCCAACAAGTTCTATAATCCAAACTGTGCCCATAATTACGAATCATACACCTGGAGTCATTTAGAAGGAAATCCCAGATTCTTTTTGCCTTAATACACAAAGAATGAGGTTGTCACCAATCACTTTGTTTGCATTGGTGGCATTCTGTGTTCATTGACAGGGGATGGGTGTTGATAACAATCATCCCTGTTAAAGTGAAGTCGTCATTTGTATTAAATGAAATGGCATTTTTCAGTAGAGCAGTGGCAAAGTGCCTGCCTAGTAGGTACAAGGTTATGGGTCCAACCCACAGTACCACAACAAAAATTTATTTATGCTTTTGGTGGTATGAATCAAATGTCCCCCATGAACTCGTTTGTTCTGAATGCTTGGTCCTGAACTGGTGGCGATTTGGGAGGTGGAGCCTTGCTGGAGGAGGTGTGTTGCTGGGTTTGGACCTTGAGGGTTTACTAGTCCCTAGCTTCCCAGTGTTAGCTCAGCTCACTTTCCTGCTGCTGTTTTCCCACTGCAGTGACAGAGGTGGTGTCCAGCCTCTGCTCATGCCATGCCTTCCTCTGCCACTGTGAGACTTCCCTAGGAGACTAGAAGCCAAAATAAATCCTTCCCTCCCATAAGCTGCCTTTGGTCCAGTGCTTTGTCATAGAAATGAGAAGGTAGGGCTGGAGAGATGGCTTAGCGGTTAAGGGCTTGCCTGTGAAGCCTAAGGACCCCGGTTCGAGGCTCGGTTCCCCAGGTCCCACGTTAGCCAGATGCACAAGGGAGCGCATGCGTCTGGAGTTCGTTTGCAGAGGCTGGAAGCCCTGGCGCGCCCATTCTCTCTCTCTCTCTCTCTCTCTCTCTCTCTCTCTTTCTCTCTCTCTGCCTCTTTCTCTCTCTGTCACTCTCAAATAAATAAATAAAAATGAACAAAAAATTTAAAAAAAAAAGAAATAAGAAGGTAAGGGCATCAGTAGCTAATTTAGGATATTGAAATATTGGTTGGTATCATTGTGTTCAGATCTTTTAAAATAATCTGCTACGATTCATAAATCACAAGTGTGAGGCAAGAGCTTTATCCCTCTTTTTGGGCTTTGTTTCTATTTCAAAGGAAAATTAGAAAAGAAAAAGAGAAGGGAGGAGAACAAACACTGCCATTTTAATTCAGAACAACTTTACTTGGGCTGTCCATCTGAGTGTTCCTATGAGTGACACGTCAGCATCACTGGACTTGAACTGTGTTTGGTGCGAAGGAAAGTCACAGACTTATCTCAAAGCCGCATTTTCCTACTGAGGACACAATGTCCATTGAGATCTTGAAATTCTTGGGGTGGTTGGGAACACAGCGAGACGTTAACTTACTCTCCCCCTTGTCAAGTGCCTGTGTTGTACCATTGGCTTACTGCACACCATGCCCTATCCTAATTTCTGGAGCCACAACAGTGATCCTGGATACTATGTCTCCTCCAGTAAGCTAGCAGCAGACGTGGGAAAATAAGTAAGTAATTTTTAAATAACAGGATGGGCCAGGCATGATAACACATGCCTTTAATCCCAACACTCTGGAGACAAAGTAGGAGGATGACTGTGAGTTCAAGGCCAGCCTGGGACTACATAGTGAATTCCAGGTCAGCTTGGGCTACAGTGTGACCCTACCTTGAAAAACAAACAAAATAATAATAATAATTACCATTATTATTATTATTATTAGACAATGGCCCATGATAAAGTAGGCCACCAGAGGATATGCTGAGGGGGCAAAGCCAGGAGAAAAAGCAAGAATTCAGGATAGGTTTGTTACTAAGGATCAAGTTGTGACACTTTGGATGCACCCCAGAGGAACCTGCTCTGTCTTCAGAGGGATTGGTTGTGGCAATACCTGGGAGAAGAGGAATCCTGCTTCTGCCTAAGAGGAGACCTGCTTCCCAGCTATGAGCATGGGAAAGAATCACAGGGTTAGAGGAAGGCAGTTTCTGAGTTTCCCTTGTGTATTGTCTCTCTAAGAAAGCCCCGGATGTATAAAGCCCAGCACAGCACTTTAATTTACCGGCTGTGTGGTCATTACTAAGTTACTCAATCACTCTGGTTTCAGCTCCTTCAACTCTAAAATAATACCACTGAGGTTCCCTCACTTCTCCCCCTGTGACTTCTTGTTTCCCCTTGTTCAGCTCTGGTTACGTAACATCCACCACAGTCCAACGTATTAAGTGGAAATTTTCAAGAATATCAAGTCCTTGATGCGGGCGGGGGAAAAGATACTACCACAGAAATAAGATTGCAATGTCTCCTCCTATAGACAGAGGTTTGGGGAACTGAATGTCAAGTGACACCAGTCACAAGCATTAGCACAGCACTCATTACATGGCAGTGCCTCGCCGCACTCTTCCTGCAAATCATCCCTTAAATCCTCATCATTGACCCTTTTTGTAGGAACTCTTATAACCTATACCTTAAAAATGAGGAAATTGCAGGGCGTGGTGGCGCACACCTTTAATCCCAGCACTCGGGAGGCAGAGGTAAAAGGATTGCCGTGAGTTCGAGGCCACCCTGAGACTACATAGTGAGTTCCAGGTCAGCCTGGGCCAGAGTGAGACCCTAACTTGAAACTCCACCCCCAAAAAAATGAGGAACTTGAAATTCAGAAGTTTCAAATGAGTTTTTGGAGGATTAAAGCATCAATAATGGCAGAGCTAGATCTAAACTCAAGCATTTAATTTCCAGAGAAAAACAAAAAGCAGGAATACTTGGATATTGAGTAAATGCCCTGAGCAAAAACAGGAAACCTGTCACCTGACCTTAAAAGAGCTAAATATCTGATTAAAACCTTCTCAGCAGGACCAGAAAGCTAAGTTTCTGTCTTCTGTATAAGATCTCATCAGAAAAATAAATAACAGCCAAAAAAAAATAAAGAAGAAATATAAAGTCCTCGGGTTTTAACTAATGTAGGCTTTGAGTATTGTGGGGAAAAAAAAAAAACAAAAACCTTATGATGGCCCACTTCATCCCAACCAGGTGGTTAATCTTCCCCTTGTCCAGAGCCTCTGCACTGAATATGATCCCCACTGTCAACTTGTGAGACATCTCTGGCATCCCAGCAACTCTTCGCAGGATCACAGTGCCCCTATCAAAGCAATCCATGTAACATAGAAAGCACCCAAACCCACCTAACAGTGCCTTTTGCGTTCACTCTCCTCATCTCATCACCTAAACATTGTGAAGATGTCATCGCCACTCATCCAACAACATCACCTAAACATTGTGAAGATGTCATCGTAACATCCAACAAGCGTGAATAAGCTTACTACTGCACTTGGTAGATGAGGGAGACAAACCACATTCATATAACCTGCAACACACCATGTTATTGCAGATGTCCCATTACTAGTTATTATTTTAACCTTTGACTATGCCTAACTTATAAATTAAACTTTATCATAAACATGCATCAAGGTGAAACCATAAAATGCAATGTTTGGTACTCCACGCAGTTTTAAGCATCCACTGGGGGTCTTGGAACAGATCTTGTTGTAAGTCAGGTATACTGAAGATTAAATGAATTATACGTGTAAAGCCCAATGTCTTATTTTCAGTGGCTATTCCTTCTCCATTGCACCTTTTCCCTCTTTAGGGCATATGACCCCTGAGAGTGAATGCTTACTCCCCCCCCCAACTATATCACATATACATTTGCAGGCACACCTAGCTCAATTCAACCTTGTGTAGGGCTGATCTTAGTTATTTCTGGTGAGGACACCCATCCAGGAATGGGAAATGAGCCTTGGCTGTCTCTGTAGCACCTCAGAGAGGAGGTATAGACATGGAGTTTGGCACAAATCTCACAGAAAGTGAAAACCATTCTGTCCACACTATAGCTGTCTCCTTCCCTCCACCCACAGAGGAGAAACATCAGTGACATGCTCCCACTTTCAATTTAGCTTTGATATAAGTCCTACCTAAAAATATCTAAACAAACTGATCCATCTTACCCATCTGAAAGAACATTTATACAATTTTGTTCTGAAATGTGAGCTCTTCAAACGCATTAAAATCTACTGGTCCCAGAGAAGGTGTCCACAGCTCCTCCTCAGCATCAATTATAAATGCTCTGCTGCTTCAAAGTCTCTTTAGTTTGAGTGTGATATTTCTTTTCTTTAAAAATGCAACAGATCAGAAGAGAGTTGGAAATATCATTTGAGGTTACATAAAACAAAAGAGATGCTACCAGAGAAATAAAAGTGCACTCCAATGAAAAAGAGAGTGTAAATCTTCAGGAGATGAGCTGTGATGACCCTGTGAATCCCACCAGGAGACCAAATAATAAGCAGGGGAAAGTTAATAATAAATGAACAAATAGATGGGAATTGGATACTCTAAGCCCTTCAGAAGCAAAATCCTCTCCTGTCTGACATTGACTCTACTTCTCCATTTTTTTTTATATCAAAGACAGTGCACATCCAGGGCTGATCTTAAAAATATATATAGCCTTCAGAAATTCCACTCTATGAGAACAACCATGGCTCAGGATGTAGGATGGCACTCTTTGTTAAAGTAAAAATTAATATTTTATCCAATAGCACATGTCTGTTTTGGACTTGTGGGTTTTTCTGCAAAACAGTGTCACAGAGAAGGAAATGGAAGCAGAGTTCTCTTTCTGCCAAGAAAGACTTGAGACTGGTGTTTATACCTAAACATGTAACTATTGTATTTGATGTTGCTGGTGGGAACATGCACTCACTGTTAGTTAATACACTCTGGTAATGTATCACCACCACCCCTGTGTTTATTGGAATTCAGATAGGATATCCTGCCACCAAGGATAATGGATAATGTATACCAGTTATCATAACCCCTAGCATCAACAGTAATTTGAGGAATAGGAAGTGATTATAATTATTCTTATTTTCAGGAAGGAACCTGCTGAAGATCATATCTCCCAGTCTAAAGAGTGAGAGGCAAGTCTTTGGCTCCAATCCTTTGGACATCGCCACTACTCTTGGCATGCTCTCCACCTGCATATCTGCCCCTTTGCTACCCGGTCAAAGTAACAATATATATATATATATATATATATATATATATATATATATATATATACATATATATATATATATATATGTATATATATATATATATGGCTTTATTGGAAATTCATAACAAATAAATTAAGCCTCTGTTCACTAAAATCAGAAGTTCAGCAATTGTAGGCCATTTTGGGGGTCCTTAATGGATTTTAATTCTATTAATGGATTTTAATTCTATTCTTTTTGTTTGTTTTTATTGATTTGTTAGGAGACAGAGAGAGAGAGAGTATATGAGTGCACCAGGGTCTCTTGTCACTTCAAAGTAACTCTATATGCATGCACCACTTTTTGCATCTGGCTTTTTGTGTGTATTGGGGAAATGAACCCAGGCCAGTAAGCTTTGCAAGCAATTACCTTTTACTGCTGAACCATCTTTCCAGCCCATAGACTATTGCTTATATTATTATATAACATTTAAGGTATTTTCTGAATTATTACATGATATGTTTTGATCCCTGTTTTAAACTGGACAAGTGAGCCATGGGCAGGAAATCAGTTCACACAGCTAATGCCGGGCAGGGGAAAGACAGCACCATTTTTGGGACTTCAGTATGTTCCCACTTGCCAGAGGACCTTTGCCATGCCATTCATCACCACAGAGCACTTAAGACATGGATCCTCTGCTCTCAATGAGCATGTCAGTTGAGGTAATTATATCCTGAGGAAACATCTAACCTGTGCTTAAGTTCTCCCAAGAATCAAAAAAAATCTGTAAGAGCTTCCAGCTGGATCAGAAACTAGACCCATGCAATGACACACTAGGATAATTACATGTGCATTTCAAAAGAG
Organism: Jaculus jaculus; assembly: GCF_020740685.1. Classification (NCBI taxonomy): domain Eukaryota; kingdom Metazoa; phylum Chordata; class Mammalia; order Rodentia; family Dipodidae; genus Jaculus; species Jaculus jaculus. The sequence goes on along the minus strand of NC_059116.1, from coordinate 19,495,789 downwards.
CAATTACAGGATATTGGATTTCCCATCACAAAGAAATGGTCATTGCTTGAGGGGAAAGATATGTCAATTACATTGATGTGACCAGTATACACTACCTACATATATTGAATTGTCACACTGTATCCCATTAAGATGTATAGTTACCAGGCATTAGTTAAAAGAGGTTTTGGGGGCTGGAGAGATTATTTAGTGGTAAATGCTTAATAAGATGGAAATGTTAAAAAAAAAAAAAACTCACTCCAATCAATATATACTGTATATGGGCATCAAATTATCTCATTCTACCCCATAATTGGTGTAGCTAAAATAATTTTAAAGCAAGTAGATCAATGATAATATAACCAAAAGCTATAAAGAAAGAAACAACAAATATTCCATGAGAATAAATAAACATCCTCACTTCTTATACCAAATGCCCAACGTGGAGATTATACACAGTAGCCCCTCCTTATATATTTGCAATCCCTAAACATTTTATTAACTTGGGTAAAACAAGTGATACACTCCAATATAAGCAACTCAATCATACATTTCAGAAATCTAGCCTATCTTGCTTGGTAGCATTTTCTAGTCATAAAATTTCTTTCTGTGGGTTAAAGGATAGAAAAAATGAAGAGATCACAACCACATTACATAGATGAACTCATTCCATGGAACTCTCAGAAAGTATTTTCTGAAGCAAAGGAATTTTTAGAGGATTTCAACGTATGTAAAATGTGTCTCTGGTTTATTCATATCGCAATCATTCCCTGATTTGTGAATTTTATAATAAAGAATTGCTTTGTGTTTATTTGCTTTGTATGATGATATGGGTATCTGACAAGGTTTTTGTCTGAACACTGGAGCTTTATTGTTTCATGAAATTTTAAATTCCTGCCACACAAGTCACCAGGTAAGATTTTCAGAGTCAGCAAGGACTTAATTTTAGATATTTACTAAATTTGCAATGAGAAACAATTGCATTAGTAGCTGAAGCACTCGAACACCTTTTGTATCTCATTGAATATTAGTTTATAATTCTCAAAGCAAAAGTCATTATTCATTCTCATATATATCCCATAATATATATGTGAACTATTAAAAAATTAGTGCTCTATCCAACAGGTTAACTTTTTAATATTGATAACTAGAAAAATTAACTTTTAGTTAATTAGCCACTATGTCTATAAAACACATTAGTGTTTTACATGATAACTAAGGGGTAGGAAGACCCATGGAAGGACCACAACGAAGAAATTCTCTCTCTCTCATCTGATAAGATAAACAGCGCATGAATGCAACCATATATATTTTTTTTATTTCTACAAAGCACTTTCGTAGAGTAGAAGCCTATAAAATGAATCTAAATATTCTACTAACCACACTGGGATATCCCTAAATCCTATGTCCTTCCAGCTTTATGGCTCAATCTGGATCAAGTGCCAGATCTTTTCCTTCATGGTTGGGCAGTCTTAAAAGCTCTGGTTATGAGGCACATGCTAGGCCTTTGCATGTATGAGTTCAAATAGTTGCAAGAATCCTCCAATGTATCTATCTCTTTTCCCATTATACAGGTAGGAAAACAACAAGAAAGTGGTTATGTGACTTATTCAAGTGCTCAGAGAATATGGCAATAATTCTGATGGTAACATGAGCCTTCCCACTGGTTTTGATCTCTTTCTGCCCTGGTGATCTTCAGCAGGAAAATGTAAATAATGAGAAAATAACTATAGTGGAGAGTTAAAGAAATGCCATTTAAGAGGTGCTTGGCATACTTGGGCTGCAAGGCCACTGAGAAATCCTGCTGGAACTGAATTGATTACCTCCTCCATGTAGACCAGCTGACAAAAAGCTGGAAGAAGCCATTCTTCATGCAGTTCAATGGGAGAAAGAGAAATCACCAGTCAAGATACTCCACAGTGGACACTGCAAACCATATATTTGGCCTGCCAGGCCAAATGAGCCAATGGGTGCAATAGTGGCATGTCTGTCATGGTGGAAACCAACTGCCCTCTAATTGGACTGGGGGCCCACTCCATGGGAGGGAATAATCCCTGATACTGAAAACTTAAAACAGGGGTAGTCATGAGTCCTGGGGGTGTAACGTCTGCTGCCGTCTGGCTAAATGGATATACTATGCTTATCAAACTGCCCAGTAAGCACTTCTCTTAATGTTCATATCCTTATATTAATACTGCTCTCACTTTTGGTAGAGAATCTTCTCTTTTCAGATGGCAGTGACCTTGGGATGACTCAGAAGGCATCATGGTGCCGGAAAGAAGTGACAGGAGTGCTCAGTACTGCAATATCTCTATCACGACTTCCAAGGCTCAGGGTCTATTGTGGAAAAGGTGGCAGAAAGAATGTAAGAGCCAAATAAAGGGTAGGACTCCTTACAACGTGTTCCCCCCAGACACAAAAGTGCCTGGATATCCCTGACCTCACAGTGCCTGACACTACCTACACAAGACCATATAATAGGAGAAAAGATCATGACATCAAAATAAAAGAGAGACTGATTGAGAGAGGGAGGGGATATGATGGAGAGTAGAATTTCAAAGGGGAAGGTGGAGGGAGGGAGGGCATTATCATGGGATGTTTTTTATAATCATGGAAGTTGTTAATAAAAAAATTTTGAAAAAATATAAAATAAAAGGGGCTTGGCAGATCTCTCATACTTTTATTTATCTTGTGAAAATGTAACTTTATGGACTGTTAAAACTCCTCATTTCCTCCTCCCTCCATCCCCTGGCAACCACTATTGCATTTTCTGCTTCGATAACTTTGACTGCTTTTGATACCTTATGCAAATAAGATCATGCAGTATTCATAATTCTGTGGCTGATTTATTTCAAAGTCTCCTGGTCCATCCATATTGTTGAAAATAGCAGGATTGTTTTCTTTTTTGGAGGTGATTAACATTTTGCAGCATCTACTATCCCAAATTTTACAGTAGTTCAATTCAAATGCAAACACATTTTTTAACACTGCGATAGGGCAAAAGTGATACACATTCAGTAGAAACCATACTTCAGACTTTGAGTGTTGCCTAGCAATGTGAGGCCAAATCCTATAGCATGGTTCTCAGAGGAGGGAGCCAGTTTCCAGTCATCCATCTGGTCCTCTGTAGTGTGTGATGTTGCTGTGCAAGGATGCTCAGTGTATCCTGTGCATCTTGGACTCATATTTTCAACTTGGGTTATATTAGGATGTAATGAGACAAGTCCCATTACAGGGGCAGGTCTATCCATAATTATTTAGTTAAATGAATTAAAATGAGATATCCTGTTTGAAGCTAAGCACATAGTAGTCACTGATCCTTAACAATTTGTCCAGCTAAGCATATTTTCTACCAATCATTGACTGTTATATTTAGAAACTTCTATGATCGAAGCTTCAACTAATACTAATCTATGCAAACAAATATAGGGATTTAGAAGGTAGCTTGGCATTTTGTCTATCATAACCAAAATATATGTTGTCCCCCTTAGGGCTTATGTCACTATCCATAGGCTTGTAGCCAGGTTTACAGTGCCAGACATAAAATCCCTCCTGTGGAGGGAGTCTCAAATCCAATCAGAAAGCATTTGGTTGCTCCCATAATTTTTATGCTCCTATTGCACCAATGTTCATATCTTTTCTGGTAAGGTTTTAGTGGAATACGCAAGATTTTCAATTGGACAGGACTACTGATGGCTTCTACCCCCTCCAAGGCTCAAGCAACCTCGTGGAAGAGGGGGAGGAAAGGCTGGAGGAGCAGGAGGACGGGGAAGAGGGCTGTGAAATGCTGTCGTCTGGGTACCACCTGGTTGCTACACTCATGAATTTAGAGAAGCCATGATTCCCAGCCACAAGACTAAGCTTGCCACTATTTAATACCAATGTGGAAAGGACATTTGAGACCTCAAGCCCCCAAAAATAGCAAATGGAAGCTGTTGGAGTTACCTTTGTGTTATTGGCACAAATCACCTGACCCAAAACAGCTTGTGGGAGAAAAAAGTTTTGTTCCACGACGGTGGGGGTGAGGATGGCATGAATGGAGGCAGGCCATCATCTCTGCCACAGCAAATGGAACATCACAGCCTGAGAGTGAATCAACTAACACTGGCAAACTAAAGGTTAATAAACCTCAAGTGCCACGCCCACAGTGACACACTTCCTTCCGGGAAAGCCCCACCTCACCTTGCCTCAGCTGAGAACTAAGCATTTGAAGGACATGAGTTTGTAAAGGACCCTTAATGCAAACCAGGACAGCAGCTAATCGTTGCTAGGAGACAGGAATCATCAATAATGGTATGCCCACTGGGAAACTGCCCATTCCACAGCTAGTATCCTTCAACCCACTATTATGAAAGCAGCTCTGATTTATCTTAATTTGTTAAGAATAAAAAGACATGAAATGAATATAGGGATTAATAGGAAAGAAGGCAGATGTTAATAGAAAGAGGAGGAGGATGAGAGGGTAATTGGGGAGAATAAAATCAAAATACATTAATGTGTGAAAATACCAAACATGAAAAAAATATATATTAAAATAATATATATGTAGACAAAATGAGTAAGTGCTGAGATATGCTGTATGTGCGCCTGTAGCTAACAACAAAGTATTGTACACTTAAAAATTGAGGGCTGGAGAGAGAGCTTAGTGCTTAAGGCACTTGCCTGCAAAGCTTACAGACCCATGTTCAGTTCCCCAGTACACCCACGTAAGCCAGATGCACATGGTGGCACATGCATCTGTTTGTTTGTGGTGGCTAGAGGAGCTGGCATGCTCATGCTCGTTCTCTCCCTCTCTCTCTCTCTTTCAAATAAATAGATAAGATACAAAAAAAAAAAGTTATTGGTCCTGAACCCATTCACTACTAAGCTTGTTAGCTCACTCAGCCCATCCATGGAGCTCCACTTTAGCCAACAAAGACATTAGAATCGGCATGAGGACAAGAAATGACAATAGTCCCTGCCCTCGGACATTAATTCTTCTTGTCTTCAATGACACATGTGTGCACATATGCATATGCCCAGGCACACATGCATGCATATACACACCTGTCCTCATCCCTCTAAATATCTAGACCATTTCTATCTTGTAATCCCTATCAGCATGCATGAGAGGCAAGTTAAAATTCAAATAGATGCTTTTGAAATTGGTCTCAGTGGGAACTTAATAAGACATGATCAAAAGTACATCTGTGTGTTAAAAGAGTAGTGTCTTTTCAATCATTCTTTTCTAAAATTTTGAAAAGAATTTTATCTGTAATGTGAGTGAAAACAGCCACAGATGGATTTTATCAGATCTGATTAGCAGTAGGCTGATCCTAGGCACATCTGTGGCCTCAGCAGCCATAGGATTGGAACTTAACAGTGGATCAAACAGGCAGGAAACAAAAAACTCAATCTTTTTTTTTTTTAATTTTCATTGAAAAGCCTTGACAATCGATTAGAAAACTTTCAAGGCTTTAAGACATGGTTACTAATTAGAACATTCAGGCAATAATGAAGAAAACAATGAGAAATTAAGAACAGAACATGCAAGACCACTGGGAAATAATTAACAGATAAAGACAGCATTTTGGTGTAGAGAATGGCCAACACATAGAATACAAGCATAGAAAATGTAGTCAGCAAACTAATAGCAGAAATTTGCCCATGTCTTGAGAAATCGACACATAATCAGATATAGGAAGTGTTTAGAACTCCAAGCAGACCTAACCAGAAAATAAATGACTTCTGCCATTTCATAATTAAAACGCCAAGAACAGAGGACAAACAAAGAATGTTGAAAAGTACGAGAGACATGCCAGCTTAGTATAAAAGAAAACCCTTCAGAATGACAGTGGATTTCCCAACAGAAACTCTCAAAGTCAGGAGACCATGGAATAAGGTATTTCAAGCCATGAAAGAAAATAACTGCCAACCTAGACTAATATCCAACAAGGTTATTCTCCCAAATTGAAGGAGAACTTGATCTTCCAGAATAAGTGTAAAGTAGCCAGGAGTGGTGGCACATGCCTTTAATCCCAGCATTCAGGAGGGAGGATCACTGTGAGTTTGAGGCCACCCTGAGAGTACATAGTGAATCCCAGGTTAGCCTGAACTACAGTGAGACTCTACCTCGGAAAAATAAAAATAAATAAGTGTAAAGTCAATGAACCCCTGACCAGCAGTCCAGCTTGTATACATACCTAAAAGAAATCCAGTCATAACAAAGGGAAGATAAGGAAAATGGAAAGAACACAGAAATAACACAAGAAGAATGTATAATCAAGCAAGAACCTTTTGAAAACAATCAAAAATAAAAACTAGGAATGAGTACATACTTTTCTATTATAAGCCTGAAGGTAAATGATTTTAATTCTATAATCAAAAACCATAGGGTGCCTGATAACACCTTTGAAACCAAGACTCAACTTTTTGTTGGCTATAACAAAGATAGCTCATCAGCAAAAAATATGCATACATACTGAAAAGGAAGGACAAAATATTCCATTTCAAAAAAGTGGACTCTCAAAGCAAACAAGAGTACTTATATTCTCTGTAAGAGAACATAATTCAAGTCAAAATTGGGCTTAAGAGGTAAAAGTAGGATGAAAAGATGGTTCAGCAGTTAAGGTATTTGCCTGCAAAACCTAATGACCAGTGCCCACGTAAAACCCAATGCACAATGGTGCATGCAACTTGAGTTCATTTGCAGTGGCTAGAGATAAGGAGCAGCCATTGTCTTTCCTGTATGTGCCCTCTCCCCCTCTCTCTCTCTCTCTCTCTCTCTCTCTCTCTCTCTCTCTCTCTCTCTCTCTCTCTCCCTCCCCCTCTCTTCCTCTCTTCCTGTCTCCCTTTGCAAATAAATAAATAACATATCTTTAAAAAGAGGTAGATGTCACTGTGTGTGATAAAGAGAAGTATGCACCAAGAAGACATAAAATAAGTTGTTATATACCAAATATTGGACCCAAGTTGATTAAATAAACACTACTGGGCATAAAGAGACAGGTATACCCAGATGCAGTAATTGTGGGTCACTATATTCCTCAACTTTCACCAATAACTGTGTCACCCAGGGGAAAAAAACCTCAATGAAGGACCTTCAGAATTAAACTACTACAGATAAGATGGACTTCACAACATCTGCAGAATGATCTGTCCAATAGCCACAGAACACACCTTCTTTTCACACAGCATGGACCTTTCAATCCTCCTCTCATCCCTTTCTCTCCTCCATCCCCTCCCCTCAGACCATTCCCACCCAGCATTCTAACCCTATAGGTACATACCTACTAAACCCTCCCCTTAATCTGTTTCCTCTCTTCCCTCCCTCATAGCCAGCCCCCTTCTAACTTCCTGGCCTGTGGTCTCATTCTTGTATTCTGGCATGAGCAGGAGTGGGGTGTGGAATGTTCTTGTGGCGCTCAGCTGGTCCACTTTAGGTTCTTGCAAGGATGGTGTGTGTGAGAACAAGCCCTTCCCCCACCACTTCCACTGCTCTAGCTGATGCCAGCAAGGCGGTTATGTACAGAGAAGCACTTCCCTGTGGCCAGCCAGAGCCAATCCACACTGATTGCTCCCTCCTGATGATTTCATGTGGCTTAATAAGTTCATTACAGATCTTCTGTCCTTCCCACACATAACAATATGCCAGGCATGGTGGCACACTCCATTAATCTCAGCATTTTGGAGGCAGAGGTAGGAGGATCACCGAGAGTTCGAGGCCACCCAGAGACTCCATAGTGAATTCCAGGTCAGCCTGGGCTAGAGTAAGACCCTACCTCGAAAAAACAAAACCAAAAATAATAATAACAACAACAGTAATAACTTAAGCACTATTTTGCCCCTTTTGGTTTCTGGGTTTCATTGTTGAGGCACCCATTCTGCCAGCATTACCTAGAAGTCAAGATGTTGGTCATGTTAAATTCGTCATTCTTTAGTTATCTTCTGCGTCAAGATCATTTACCACATAAACCCATGGGGTATGACTCAGCATCAGGAACATGGGTGACTCCAATGCAGCCTTAATATTGAAATGTCACATGCCCACGTGGAAAATGACCTCCCCATTACCGTATAGGTGAAGCTCAATAATATGAATTTCTGCACTGGAGAGATTGCTTAGAGGTTAAGGCGTTGCCTAGAAGCCTAAAAACACTTGTTTGAATTGTCAGGTCTCATGTATAGTCAACCAGTCACAAAAGTAAGGCAAGTGTGCGACGGTGCACATCCACACAAGAGGGTGCACGTATCTGGAATTTGTCCATTCTCTCTCTCCCCCTACCTCTCTCTCTCTCTCTTAGTGTGTCTTTCTTCCTCCCTCTCTCTCCCTCTCAAAAATAAAATAATTTTTAAAAAAAGAATACAAATTTCTGATGTTAATGACTCTTACAGTGAAGTTAAGAGAGAGAAGAGGAAATGCTTATGTGAGAGGGACCAGAGAGAACAGACAAAAAGGGATGATAAAAATGCAAAATAGTTCAAAGAAAAAAGGATGATACAGATAACTTAGAATTGGAGAAGCCCTCGTTATAACCCATAAAAGGTAGACTTTTCAAAATGTATCAAGTCTGAAAATTCAAACTTTAAGAATAGAACCAGAGAAGAAGCATGTTCAATCACTTCTGCACAGTGAAAAAGAGACCTTTGCAAGTGCGATACACTAATTATTGCTAGATTTTCCAGTTTTATAACTCCATCATTATCAGTCTGACATAAAGTTATAAAAGTCCATTTTCATTACTTAATTCATTCATTACTTTAATAACTAACTAAGGCTAGATAACTTATAGAGAAAAATAGTTTAGACAGCTCATAGCTTAGTAAATAAAATGGTATAAATCCTGGTCACTACCTCCTGAAAAATTGTATCCAGGTGGAACTTCATGCAAAAGGACAAGGACACATGAATGACAAGGCAAGAAGCCATAGAAAAACCCTGTCTGGTAGTCAGACAACAACCTCCTGAAAGGCCCCGGAGAGAACTACATCAATCCTTCTGAGAGTGATGATTTTTTTTTTCCATTTTTAGTCTTATTTACTAACAGATTTACATTCCTTTATTCCCGCCTGTTCCCATTTCCCTGGGATCCTCCTCTACAGGATTATGAGATTGACTGTGGGGTCATCAATGCCTCAGTCAATCCCAATGGGATAATGGGAGGACCATGCCTCAGGGTGTTCCTACCCACTCTGAGGCTCTTATAATCATTCCACCTTCTTCTGTGATGGTCCCTGAGCCATGTCCGTCCTGTTGGCAGTCTGATTTAGTGTTGAGTTCTTTGTAGCCTCTGGATTTCTGCTTTGATAGGTTTTGATAGATCACCATGTCTATCACCATCAACCTGGAGCTGGTTGTCAGTTTAGCGGTAAGAGCAGTGTTCATGGTATCATTTCCACACACCACTTCCACTGCAAGATCTCCTGGGTCCTGGAAGACTGGAAGAGGAGACAAGTCTCATGTGTGGGCAGTTATCTTCTTGTCTTATCTATGGATCTTAACTCTCCAATTTCCTGCCACCTGTAAAATAAAGCAGATTCTCCACCCAAGAGTGAGAGCAGCTTGGGCTAAAGGGGATATGCAAAGTTATTTGACAGATTTTTGGTGTGTAAGCCCACTATTCTTCTCAAGAAAGCAGTAGCGAGGGGGGCTTCTCTATGAAGTATAAGTTTGCTGACTATGGGAATCTGGCTTGGTTTCCAGTACCGGGTATGAGTTCTCTCCCACTGAGCAGGCGTCATGTCAATCAGAGAATATTTGGTTACCCCCAGAGGCTGTGTGCCACTATTGCACAAGTGTGCGCTACTTGTCTGGCTGGTTGCTTTCATAGTCTGCAGGGACCCCTGCTTATTCATGCTCTTTGTGGCTGTTGTGCTCTGGTGGCTTCCATAGGGCTCTCCAGCTCAACGCAGGCTAGCCAGGAGGGAGCTAGATTCCCTGTTAGTTCAGCATGGCAATCCAATGACCTGTTACAGCAGCCTGTGCTGTCTTCAGCAACAGGATCTTAGCTTTTAGCTCTGGCAGGCAATCAAGTGTTTTGGCAATTGCCTACAGTGTTTTGAGGACTTCACGGTTCTCCCTAGCCAACAGCTCACTGTGGGGGGTGGGGGGTGGGGGGAGGACAACCCAACACTGGGCCTGGGAATTAATCCACCAGAGTCCATGGTGCTCTTGATACAATTCCTTCCCGCTATGCTTCAGATCTTTTAAAGACTCCACTGTCTCCCACATTGCCATACTGTGAACCAAGCTTCCAAGACATGAGCTTTGGGACACAAACCACAGCCAAACTGTAGCAGTAGACGCTCTGAACTAAGGGAGCAGCACTGCATCTCTCCAAGGCACAACTAAGGAGATCAAAATAGAACAGTCAGTGCTGGGCGTGGTGGCGCACGCCTTTAATCCCAGCACTCGGGAGGCAGAGGTAGGAGGATCGCTGTGAGTTCAAGGCAACTGTGAGACTACATAGTCAATTCCAGGTGAGCCTGAGCTAGAGTGGGACCCTACCTCAGAAAGCCAAAAAAATAAAATAAAATAAATAAAACAGTCAGGAACTGTACATAACAGAAAAATAGAGAGGAGGAGGAAGAATTGGAGATGGACAAGAAGAAAAATCAAGAAATGACAAGGCAATGACCACCATTCCACAAATCGCACAGTGCAGGGAGACAGGATTTAATACCACGGCACAGTGTACCTCCATTGTAATAAGCTGTGTAAGTATGTGCGTTTTTCGGTTTAATTTACATATATAATTCACATCAAGGTATAAATTCAATTTGCTTTTGATCTTCACGATGCCATTAGAAAACTTATATTTCAAGAATCAATCAGGATACAAGGGAAAAATACTCTGCCAAAGGGGGCTGAGGAAATGGCTTGGCAACTAAAGGTGCTTGTTTGCAAAGCCTGCTGGCCTGGGCTCAGTCCACAAACCACTCAGTTATATCTAATGCACGAGAGTCTGCTGTTGATTTGTAGCAACAAGAGGACTTGGTGCACCCATAGACACACACAAGTGCACGCATGCATGCATGTCACTCACATACACACACACACATGCACACACAAACAATTTTCTTGTTTATTTTCATTTATTTATTTGAGAGCGACAGAGAAAGAGGCAGAGAGAGAGAGAGAGAGAGAGAGAGAGAGAATGGGCACGCCAGGGCCTGTGGCCACTGCAAACAAACTCCAGACGCATGCACCCCCTTGTGCGTCTGGCTAACATGGGTCCTGGGGAATCGAGCCTCGAACCAGGGTCCTTAGGCTTCACAGGCAAGCGCTTAACCGCTAAGCCATCTCTCCAGCCCAAATAATTTTTTTTATTTATTTATTTATTTATTTATTTATTTATTTATTTATTTATGTGAGAGAGAGAAAAAAAAAATACTCTGACTAGAGAAACTGCAGGAACAGCTCCTTTGCCTAGGACTATCCATGAAGCAATCATCTATTTATTGAACGGGCCTGTAGAACTAAACAAAGACCACCCAAAGAAGAAGGAGGAAGGCTTTATTCAGAGCTTGCATAGGAGAGCAACACAGGAGTCGGGCCCCCATCTTTTACTTTTTGCAGTGATTCCAAAGCCCACATAGGAATGGCAAAGCTTTAGAATAGGAAAAGAAAAAGGGGGCGCTCTTGGTGTGCCAAAATGAGGCAGCTGGCAGGGGAACGTGAGGGTAGAGCAATGAAAAATGCAGTGCCCTGAATGGTATGATGTGGGAACATATTTATTTATCTTTATCTAGATGGTCTTACCTTGGAAGCAGGGCAAGCAATTGGAGGCATCATCAGAGACTGACTGAGTTCTTGCTGTTTGGTTATCATCACTACCAAAGTTGGTTTCCTGGACCACGTGCTGCAAGGTGTGACTGGGCTTTCCAGAAGTGGATACTACAGGTTGAGGAACAGTTTTACCATACTATTTCTGCCCCGAGCCCACCATCCACAGCTTTGCTTTTAGCATTTCCTCTTATTTGTAGCCAGCTAAGGGCCCTCTGAAATAGTCAATGGAATCCTTGAGAAATGAACAATTCACCAGGTTTAATACTGTACAGCATGCTGCATCATGTGATGAAACGCCAATCCAGTCTGCCCTTCCCAGGATGTGAATCCTCCATTTGTCCAATACATCCACAAAGTATCTGCTGCCCAAAGTATCTGCTGTTTAATGTACATCTTGGTAATCAGACTGACTTCTGCACCATCAGAATGCTTTAGGGCTCCATCCCACGTGGCTCCAGGCATCCACTGCAGCTCCTGGAATGCAGCCCCATGAATAAGGATAGAAGGGTTGCCTATGATCTGACCACTGTGCATTTGCACATTCAGTACCTAAAACCCTTGATTATATTACAGCTTCCTTCTTTAACTGCACTCATTATCTGCTCATGAGTTCCGTGACCAGAATGGATATCCAATGAGATAATTTCTTCCTTCTGGGAGAATTCCCACACAAGCTGAAAGAAACTGAAAAAGGAAGTAAGTGAGTTGATTGCCAAAGAGAATGTGGTATCAAAGAATGAGTGTGACGCCCATTCTACATGGTAGCGAGTAAGCTAAGAACAAAACAAAACAAAAGACCACTGAACATTACCATGAAGATCTTCTCATTCATGTTCTTTATCTATGGGAAATACAGTAAATAAATTTATTTTACTTGTAACAATTGATAACAGACATGTAATTAACACCTCCTCCAATACCACTTTTTTAGAGTGAATGATTGGGAAATTACATTTTCCCAACAACTTGGGAAACATGGGATCCATGATGGCGCCACATCTTCACAGGGGTCACCCCTACATCCTTCGTGTGCATGTCCCGTCGCCTCATGCTCGTTTTTCAGAGCTTCTCCCTGCCTCTCACCCCCTCTCCCGCTACCTGGCCCCTCCTCTCACACATATGCAAAATCACATATGCACTGATCATACTAAATTGCCAGCCATCCCCCGCATAAAACAGGCTCTCTCAGTGGTCTGAATTTGCAAATGACTTTCCTTAAAAATCCTCTCTCTCTGGCTGGCAATATATTCATCCTTCAAGACTCAGTCTGCTCTGGGAAGGTGTCGGTGACCTCGCACCTATGAGTGGAGAAAAGGGAATAGGGAAGAGAGCCGTGCCTGGCATACACTGCGTGAAAACACCAATCCCGCAGTGGTGGTGAATGAAAACACAGAACTCAGAGTCAGTCAGACAGACTTCAAAAATCCGTGATCCTGAGCCAACGACTGCACCTCTCAGTCTCTTCAACAAAACCACGTGTGGAGCAATCCTTACCTGTTCTGATTGCGACAGGCTGACACAATTCAGTCCCAGAGGGTCCCTTCCTAAAGTTTTGCTACATCTCCTCCACACAAGGGAGCAGAATTATGAAGGGTTAACATTGCCTGTTGCAGTACACATTTTAGAATTTATAAGTACTTTTTAAACGATTGTCTTCCAATCAATCCTATAAGAGATTGCATTTTTTTATCCTCGGAAAAAAAAGAAAGAAAGAAACTGAATGTCAGCAGGAAATTAGGTGGCGAGGTCTGGACTCCAGCCAGGATCGTCTGAGGGGAAAGTGCACATTGACCTTTGAAACTTACTCCCTTGACCTGACAGGTCCTGGTCTTTCTGCACTGAAACTGTTTTTCCTTAACAAGGCTTTGATTTTAAGTACTTAAAGATAATCAAGCCTTACTGATCATCATGCTTTATTTTATATGAAAATATCAAGTTAACTAGAAGCAAAACCTCAGGAGTGAATTCTGTTTCGTGTTGCCAATTCCCTTTAGGCCTATATGTTACAACAAGGTTTCTGATGGTGGGTAAAATTTAGTGAGACCAAACTGTTTTATAAAGAGATACATATTGCTAAGAAGAATAAGTAATAAGCCTTTGAAATATAAAACTATTATGAATATACATTTTAATATACAGATTCACTAGCATATTAACTACTCTGAATTCTTAACAACTTTAATTCAGAAGATCTACATCATGTTGTCAAAAAAATGTGTGGGGGCTGGGGGCTGGAGGGATGGCTTAGCAGTTAAGGTGTTTGCCTGCAAAGCCAAAGGACCCAGGTTCAATTGCCCAGGACCCACATTAGCCAGATGCATGAGGGGGCACACGCATCTGGAGTTCATCTGCAGTGGCTGGGGGGTCCTGGCATGCCCATTCTCTCTCTCTGTCTCTTTCTCTCTCTCTCTCTCTCTTTCTCTGTCAAATAAATAAATAGCCAGGCGTGGTGGCACACCCCTTTAATCCCAGCAATCAGGAGGCAGAGGTAGGAGGATCACCATGAGTTCAAGGCCACCCTGAGACTACATAGAGAATTCCAGGTCAGCCTGAGCTAAAGTGAGACCCTACCTCAAAAACCAAAATAAATAAATAAATAAATAAATAAATAAATAAATAAATAAATAAATTAAAAAAAAATAAAATATTTTAAAATGTGTATTTTTCAAAATGGTCAAAATAACATTAAAAGTCACTTCAACCCTTCTGAAGTGCCCAATCTTGAACATTATTTACCGCTTGTAATACCTCTCATGGTAGACTCCCTTCCTCCTTCCCATTTCCACTGCAAATATAGCATGAACCTATTCAGTAGACCAATGTCCAAATCACATTAGGATCTTGTTGTATTCAATCTTCTCAGAGGAAAGCTCGGTTATTAAAGAAAGGTTCTCCAATCACTAAGTGTTACCAGCTAAGCCTCAGCGCTAAAGGTCCAGCCATTTATATCCATCCTTGTTTCCTGGCTGGAAGGAGGCAGACACCAAACGGTTCATCCATCTTCTTCTCTGTCCTTCTTTAGTGACAGAGAGCTCTGGAAAATGGATGGCAATCCACAATTAAAATCTGTGGAGCTCAAGGCAAGGGTTCAAAAAGAGTCTCACCTCCATGTATCTTCATGTCTTAAAGCTCTAATTACAACTAACCTTTTAATAACAGAAAGCTTTCTTACAAAATTTATAGGACATCTTTGTTCGTGTTTTTTTTTTAATTGACAACTTCCATAATTGTAGACAATAACCCACGGCAATTCCCTCCTTCCTCCCCCCACTTTCCCCTTTGAAACTCCACTCTCCATCATATCCCCTCCCCTTCTCAATCAGTCTCTTATTTTGATGTCATGATCTTTTCCTCCTATTATGATGGTCTTGTGTAGGTAGTGTCAGGCACTATGAGGTCATGGATATCCAGGCCATTTTGTGTCTGGAGGAGCATGTTGTAGGGAGTCCTATCTTTCCTTTGGCTCTTACATTCTTTCTGCCACCACTTCTGCAATGGACCCTGAGCCTTGGAAGCTCCAATAGAGAGGTTTCAGTGCTGAGAACTCCTGTCACTTCTTCTCAGCACCATGTGCCTTCTGAGGCATCACAGAGGTCACTGCCATCTGAAAAGAGAAGCTTCTCTAACCAAAAGCCAGAGTAGCATTAATATGTGGGTATGAGGGCTGGAGAGATGGCTTAGTGGTTAAACGCTTGCCTGTGAAGCCTGAGGACCCTGGTTCGAGGCCCGATTCCCCAGGACCCACGTTAGCCAGATGCACAAGGGGGCGCATGTATCTGCAGTTCGTTTGCAGTGGCTGGAGGCCCTGGCGTGCCCATTCTTTCTCTCTCTCTTTTCTCTCTGCCTCTTTCTCTCTCTGTCACTGTCAAAATAAATAAATAAAAGTAAATTTAAAAAATATATGGGTATGAACATTAAGAGGAGTGCTTACTGAGAAGCTTGGTGAGCATAGCATATACATTTAGCCAGACAACAGCAGACATTACACCCCTATGGCTCATGACTAGCCCTGTTGTAGGTTTTCAGTATCAGGGATGTATTCTCTCCCACAGAGTGGGCCTCCAATACAATTAGAAGGTGGTTTGTTTCCCCCATAACAGACGTACCACTAGTGCACCCGTTGGCTTTTTTGGCTAGGATATCTTGTTTTGTAACTTGTTTCTCTACAACAGCACAACCTTTACCCCATCAGGCAAACTTAAGGCATGCAGCAGATTTTTGAAGACATGTGCCAGAGGGCCTTTGTGCTGCTCCAGAAGACTGTCTGTGGTGCACAAATGACTTACTCCCTGTTTCTTATGTGTGATATACTATGTACCACAAATCCAGTCTTTCCTGAGATCATTATTGGCAAGTCTAGTGAAACTTCTGACAAAAATAGCTTTCATCATTCAACCTTAACAAGCATAATGACATGGCCACATTGACATGAAACACAGCTTTTGTTTCAAAGGGGATGAGACACCTTATTCTGAATCAAATATGAGTGTGCATGCCTAGGAGCATGGATTCCGGTTGGCCTGAGTAATGTGCCCTGTGACAGAAGAGATTACAGGAACATTTTTTAGTCACAGAGCAAAAGAATCATAAATCGATGAATTCACCAAACATATTGGCAGAAGCATCAGACTGATGGAATACAAAAGAGCCAGAAATCTCTTCCACGGGTTTCGGATGTTATCTCAACAGCATTATTTGCTTCGGTTGGTAGAAGCTAGAGTTCTGCTAAGCCTAGCAATACAGTCCAAGATTTCTGCCTAAGAGTCGTAAGGATGCCAATGCAGATACAGAGGCTGAAAGCAAGTGGATACTAAAGGACTAAAGATAGCCCTAGAAAACACCTGGTACATTATATCTGTGTTCCCATGACCCAGGAAGCAAAGGGGAAAGAATTGCAAGTTTGAGGCCAACCTTGGCTAGAAAGAAGAGAGAAAGAGAAAGAAGGAATGAATGGCAGAGATGTGGCCAGCCACTTTATGTTAATGATGATATAGACTGAGCTGACCCAGCTCCCACGACTCCCTGCCACCAGGTCTATACCCTCTAAAACATCAGCCAAGGGCTGGAGAAATAGCTTAGCAGTTAAGGTGTTTGCCTGTGAAGCCAAAGAACCCAGGTTTGATTCCCTGGGACCCACGTAAGCCAGACGCACAAGGGGGCACATGCATCTGGAGTTCATTTGCAGTGGCTGGAGGCTCTGTCTCGTCTCTTCTCTTCTCTTCTCTTCTCTTCTCTTCTCTTCTCTTCTCTTCTCTTCTCTCTCTCTCTCCTTGCAAATAAAAAAGTAAAATTTAAAATATCAGCCAAGGTCAATATGTTTCTTTCTATGATTTTAGGCAAATTAGCATATCCAAAGTTAGCAAGACAAGTAGATGCTGAGAGCAACTTGACAGAGAAGAGCTTATTATTTCATATGTTTTCTTTTTTTCTTGTTCAGGAAAATTAATAAGTTGTTTTGGACAAGTATTTGGTCTCAGTAACAAAAACAAAGCAGCTAACATAGTCCTTCTCATGAGTTTAGCTCAGGAATTCACCGCTTGTTGAATGCACGTACAGGCTGGAGAGATGGCTCAGCAGTTAAGGCGTTTGCATGCAAAACCAAAGGATCTCATTTCGATTTCCCCGCACCCACGTAAGCCAGATGCACAAGGGGCACATGCATCTGGAGTTCATTGGCAGTGTCTGGAGGCCCTGGCACACCCATTCTCTCCCTTTCTCTTTCCCTCTCTGCCTCTTTCTCTCTCTCTCTCAAATAAATAAATAAAATATGTTTTTTAAAAACCACTATGGCTGCAAACACTAACAACCAGGAGCAATGGAGAGAAATTTACCTAGAATTCATTCACTGCTAGAAATTGTGCCTATTCATGCCAACCTTACTGGAAGTCTCCATGTGTTGTGGGCATTAGTGCACATGCAGGGCACTGTGGTGCACTAACCCTAGCACTCAGTGGTTGGAAGCAGGAGAATTGTGAATTCAAACCCAGCCTGGGCTCTTCCATGAGGCCCCATGTTTAGAATGGATTTTTGCTTCAGTGGTTAGAAATAATTAGCATGAATAGAAAACTGAATGTACTTCTAAGGCATAATTTTTAAGAAGACATGAAAGGATCAAACTGATGCCAGCTAAGTGAATCACATCCCCGAATTCAGCTCAATAGCCTTCATAAGAAGTTTGAAAAATATCTTTCCCTTTCCAAGAAAAAAAAAAAATGTCAATACCTTGCAGCTAATCAAAACTTACCAGGAACCAAAGGAAACCAGAAAATGCGATCCACTGTATGGAGGAAAGCCAGTAAGTAGAAACGGACCCAGAGTTGAAAGATGCTAGAATTAACACAACTCATTGATGTGACTATTGTCATTGCATTTTATATGTACAAAGTCCTAATAAGAGAAGTGGAGGATATAAAGAAAAGGTCCAATGCAAACATCGAAAGATGCACGCTACATTGTCTGAAATGAAATATGGACATAGGAGACTAGCAGCAGACTTGACTCTACAAAATAAGACTCAGAAAGCAACATCTGAAGGAGACATCTTAAACTCTGAGACAACTTCAAGCTGTAGCTTGTGCATGTCATTGGAGTTCTAAAGTATGGGAAGATAAGAAAAGAAAAAATGAAGGGAGGGAGAGAAGAACAGAGAAAGGGAGGAAGGAAAAGGAAAGAAAAAGAAAAGAAAAAAATCAACCTGGAACAAAAGACTACCAGTTTACAGTTCCACATGTAACAAACTTGGAATCACTTTTCTGTCCTAACAAAATCAGCCACTCTACTTGAGTCCGTAGAGAATTGAAACTACAAAAAGCAAAGTCAAAATTTCGGAGGCTTATAGATATAAAGAACAATGGCCAGACTAGCAAGCTCTTCAGGAACCAGGCTAGGAGATTTTTTTTTTTTTTTAACATCTAAATTGTACAAATTTCCGGTGGCCTGGTATGGGGAAGTTTGAGAATTAAAAATTTCATAGCTGGTCTGGAGGGATGGATTAGCAGTTAAGGAACTTGCCTACAAAGCCAAAGGACCCAGGTTTGATTCCCCAGGACCCACATAAGCCAGATGCACAAGGTGGTGCATGTATCTGGAGTTCATTTGCAGCAACTGGAGGCCCCAGTGCACCCATTCTCTGCCTCGTTCTCAAATAAATAAATAAAAATAAAAATAGAAAAAAAATTAATTTCACAGCCATCCAGCCAAACAAGGATCCCAACACTTTGTAAATTTTATATCCAGGAAGAGGTTCTTGCAGCAAGCTGAAAGGAAGGGGAAACAAGACAAAAGCCTTCATGTTTTCAGCAGGTGTTGAGGGAAAATAATCATTACAAAATGTGTCAGAGCACCTCCATTCTTCTCTGGGAAGCAATCAATGGAAACCTTACCTTTCCAGATTTTATCAGAGCTGAGCTGAGAAGGGAAAGCCAGCTCTAGCTTCCATGTGGAGGTGGAAAATATCCACCTCCAGTCCTCATGTCCCATGTAATGAGCGGGGGAAAAAAAACCCTGAGAAACACATGAATTTCACAGAATGAGAGGCTTACTAAAAGACTGATACCTAGTCACAGGGCTACAAAACACCTCACCTCCTATCACAATGCTAAAGGTTTATCTGCCATGGTTTCTTTTATCCAGTACCCCATCCAACCAATAAGGAAAGATCACAAACTGCAAGGTTTACTAAAACAAAACAACAACAACAAAATTGTTGAGGAGAGAAAGCCATCAGTAGAATCAGACGTGGCATAAGGCTGTCACTGTCATGCATGGCATTGGAGACAGCCAAGTTCATAGGCTGAGACCTCTAACGGATGAAGCCAACAGCAGAACTAACAAGCAACATGAATATAGCTGGAAATCCTGAGAAGACCAAAAAGAGTAAATAAATAAATGCTAGAGATGAAAACACTGTAAGAGACATGAAAAATGTCTTTTATGGGCACTGGGCACTGCTGAAGGAAGAAGCTCTGAGCTCAAGGAGATAGATGCATTCAAGAAACTAAAGAAACTGAAAAGCAGGGCTGGAGAGATGGCTTAGTGGTTGAGGCCCTTGTCTGCAAAGCCAAAGGACTCAGGTTCAATTCCCTAGGACCCAAAGAAGCCAGATGCACAAGGGGGTGCACGCGTCTGGAGTTCGTTTGCAGTGGCTGGAGGCCCTGGCGCACCCATTCTCTCTCTCTCTCTCTCTCTCTCCATCTTTCTCTGTCACTCTCAAATAAACAAATAAAAATAAACAAAAAAAAAATGCTTGAGGGAAAAGCTGGCCAAATTGTAAAGAGAAAAAGGTGAGCTGAAATTACATGTGAAGACCATCTCTGAACAATTAGAAATGGACAGGTTCAATGTGGAGTAAGCAAGTCATGGCAGAACTAAGCTCACAGACTCCATCAATCAAACATCCATACATTGGCCATCCACCAGCCATGGAAGACACATTCTTGAACATTCATCAAGATAGGTTTCAGTGGAGCAGAGCGGAGTGCAGCAGAATAGGCGGGACCTGACTGGCATTTCAGGATGAAGGGCCTGTTAGAAACTGCAAAGAGTGGTGGCGCACGCCTTTAATCCCAGCACTCGGGAGGCAGAGGTAGGAGGATCGCCGAGAGTTTGAGGCCACCCTGAGACTACATAGTGAATTCCAGGTCAGCCTGAGCCAGAGTGAGACCCTACCTCGAAAAACCGAAAAAAAAAATAAGAAAAAAAGAAACTGCAAAGAGCAAGAAAATGCCTCTAGAGACTCCAGGAGGGAATATATGGCATGCTGAGATCTTAATTTTAGCCTGGCAAAATGCTCCAGCCCTTATAATTTTGTAGTTTCTTTTCAAGTTGTGTTGTTTAAGCCCTGCGGCAGTCAGGTTGGCATTGCTGGCAAAATCACTCAACCAAGAGCAGCTTGGGTGGGAGAGTTATTTTGGCTTACAGACTCTAGTGAAAGCTCCATCGTGACAGATGGCATAAACAGAGTGTGGACATCACCCCTGGCCAACATGAGGTGGACAGTACCAACAGGAGAGGGTACTAAACACTGGCAAGGGGAAACTGGCTGTAACACCCATAAACCCGCCCCCAACAATACACTGCCTCCAGGAGGCATTAATTCCCGAATCTCCATCAGCTGGGAACCTAGCATTCAGAACACCTGTTTATGGGAGACACCTGAATCAAGCCACCACAAGCCATTAACCTCTTACAGTAGCAACAGAAAACTACTAATGTCGGGGATGAATAGAGCTCTCAAATCCATTGGATGGCAAAGTATTGAGGCCAGGGACCATATCTGATTGGCCTAGATTGGGTCACATAACCATTTATTGGCTAGAGCGGGATAGACTGTCTTGATTGACAGAGAATGGGTTCCTAGTGACTTTTGTCCTTAGGAACAAACAGATCCTCAGGTATCCAACAGCACACGGCTTTCCTGGGACTGAATTGTCTTCTTGTCACTCTGGGCTGAGTACTGGAGCTGCAGTGGAGAGCATGCAGACTGGCTCTTCCCAAGAAGTCAAGTCGTCCCCAGTGTGAGATGTAACTTATGTGCAATGTGTGACAAATACTATGGGAGGGGCCGGGCATGGTGGCGCACGCCTTTAATCCCAGCACTCAGGAGGCAGAGGTAGGAGGATCGCCGTGAGTTTGAGGCCACCCTGAGACTACATAGTGAATTCCAGGTCAGCCTGGACTAGAGTGAGACCCTACCTTGAAAAAACAAACAACAACAACAACAATATATATACATATATATATATATATTGTGAAAGGGTACATGCAGATATTTCATGTGAAAAGCTGGGCATGGCATGAGCCTAGCATCCCTGTACTTGGGAGGCTGAAATAGAAGAATCCAGATGTTGAGGAGGAGCCTGTCTGCTTTAGCAACTTCCGGCCTACACTGCATAGTGAGACTTGGTCTCAGGAACAACAGATATTTGAGGACAATATGGCAAAGCATTTTAATGGCATCCTACAAGTCAATAATCAGTCATTGTCCTTTTAACCTGCCCCTGTTTCATGGCTCGCTCCTTGAGACTGGACCGTGTGCCTCTGTTACCTTGTTAGCACCACCGTAAGCTTACAAGAAGGTACTAGGTCTTTTTATTTATTTATTTATTTATTTTTGAGGTAGGATCTCATTCTAGCCCATGCTGACCTAGAATTCACTATGTAGTCTCAGGGTGGCCTTGAACTGATAGATCCTCCTACCTCTGCCCCCCAAGTGCTGGGATTAAAGGCGAGTGCCACCACGCCTGGTGGCCCTTGTTCTATTTTAAAATCGTGTGTAATTTTCAACAAGAGCCAATGGAGAAAAGAAGGAACTTTTTAAAAGTTGGTGAGTCTTCATATGTGGATCCTAGCTACAGATGATTGGGCTTCTGCGTGAGAATGAAAATACTTAGTAGCAGAGGCCAGTAAGGTAAAAAGGAGACATAAAGGGAAGAGAAAGGAAGGGAGGAGGGTACTTAATAGGTTGATATTGTATATATGTAATTACAATGATTGTAATGGGGAGGTAATATGATGGAGAATGGAATTTCAAATGGGAAAGTGTGGGGGTGGGGAGGGAGGGAATTACCATGGGATATATTTTATAATCATGGAAAATGTTAATAAAAATAAAAAAAAATTGGGCTGGAAAAAAAAAAAAGTTGGTGAGTCTTTACAGTACTAATTTCCAGATACATTGATAGCCAAATTTTACAGGGCAAACCTCTGTGTAGACCAAATGTCCTCACCTGTTCTCACTCCAGAGCCTGTGACTATTTCAGGGGAAAGCAGACAACTTAATTCCACTTGGCAGCCCCCCCTGCCTTGGCCCATGAATGACACAGAATGATTTTTTTTCCTCCTGGCCAAAAGAAAGACATCTTCCTCTAGTACTGTTCAGTGAACAGATCCCCAGTCAATTATGCAAAGATAAAATGTCAAAAGAGAATCTTCATTCTTGTTCCTTGTAAAGTTGGAAAGGTTCACTGAGCAATTGGAAAATTATTTCAGATCCGCAAGGGAAAATGTGCCAGAGGCAGATTTTCATGGTGCACGGCTCATGTCCAGCTGGCTCCCTTGTAGTGATGCCCTCTTGTGTGACTCTGGGTTTTCTGACTGGTAACATTTAACTGGCTGGGACAAACTGAATGGGTAAAGATGTATCAGTCCCAATGGGATTCCTGCCTGTATCACTGTTGAATAATGTAATGTGTACATTGTTAAATGATTCAATCCCAGAGACCATAGGAGGTTCTGAAATTTCTGCTTCCTTGGGACTCTTTTTTTTTTTTTTAACCTTAAAGCAATAAGCAAGAGTTTGAAAGACAAGTAATATTAACTGTGAGAGTTTCTTTGCTGCTTCACAAGATATCCAGAAGCCAGGCATTTTTACAGTTCGTGGATGTAAAATATTAATAATAGCAAGGAAGTCTGCATTCCTGAGGTCAGAATGGATAGTCCATGGGTCTTTGAGGGTCATATCTACTTCGTGCTGAGCTGACATTTGAAGCCCAGCCCTCTAGAGCAGGCACACTTACAAAAACGAATAAAAATTAGTGGCTTGCATTTATTTGCTTATTTTTTTTACCATGAGAGTTCCCAGTAAATGTGTGCAGTCATGATTTGATAAGCACATTATTCTCTATGTCTTCCTTCAATTTCTGATCAAGAAATCCACAGAGGAGCATTCTCTGCTATCCTTACTCCTAAAATTGTTAAACATCCATTTCTGGTGGGCTCCTTGCTTTCTTTTTATTATTTTACAAGACAATGGCACTTTGTTCTGACAGATGTGCTTTTAATATCCTGGAACAATTGCAAATCAGATGCAGACCAAGGAGGTCTAAACCAAAAAGGCAGATGATAGAATGTGTTATGAAGTATTTATGAAGTGATCTGGGAGAAGACATAACTGGTCCCCTACTCCGTCACAGATGGAAGGGTTGTCAGTTGTTGATTGATTCTCCGAAGTTTCCTGTCACAATGGCATATTTGAAAACAGAACTCTAATCATTTAATGCCTCTTTCTCTGAAAAACTATCTTTCTGGAACAATGGGAGTACCTGTTGTCATAGTCATAGTAGAAATAGCATTTGGTCCAGAGAAATGCTATTGAAATACACATTCTAGGGCTGGAGAGATGGCTTAGCGGTTAAGGCGCTTGCCTGTGAAGCCTGAGGACCCTGGTTCGAGGCTCAATTCTCCAGGATCCACATTAGCCAGATGCACAAGGGGGCATACGCGTCTGGAGTTCAGTTTGCAATGGCTGGAGGCCCTAGCGCGCCCATTCTCTCTCTCTATCTGCCTCTTTCTCTCTCTCTCTCTCTCTCTCTCTCTCTCTCTCTCTCTCTCTCTCTCTGTCACTCTCAAATAAGTAAAAATAAACAACAAAAAAAGAAATATACATTCTATGCTAGAACATCATATTAAAGTTGACTTATTAGATCTTTGTTTGAAATGAATTGTGCTGTAAGTTGTTATATGTATGTTGAGTATTCCTGAATATGGGTGCAATATATCTTGTTTCTCTGCCCCCCCCAAAAAGATATCAGCTTGTTTTTTCTCACCACACTGGGGCAAGTGAATGAATAGAATTATACAAGTTTCTTCAGATAAATTTACTTTCATGCTGAAAATACATACACAACATGTTGGTCCGGAACTGAACAGTCTTGGAAGGTTCCAGTGGCTATAAATAAAATTTCTCAATTGAAAATGTCATTGTAACCTTCCCCTCCACCTCACTGCTGTGATTGTAATGATTGTTCTCGTCATCTTAATTTCCTTTAGTACAGTGTGGCCATTTCCTAGGATTACTGGGTACAGTGTGATTTTTTTTTTCCCATTGCCACTAGCATTTTAGGAGCATTGTCTGGTAGAGAAAGAAACATACTTTTAATATAGTCATAATATATAATAAATTTTACATTGATAGCCTTTAAAACTGGTCAATTTTCTAAGACTGCCCCCCCAACACCCCTAGTCTCAATTGTATGCCTGAAACCACTTCCCTGTCTACTCCAGTCGTCATTTCCCATTGCACCCATTTATATCTGCACAGCAGGGTCATAGTGGGAAGTCCACTGATTATTCTGATTGATAGGTAGGTAGGTAGGTAGGTAGGGAGAGAGAGAGAGAGAGAGAGAGAGAGAGAGAGAGAGAGACAGAGAGGGATAGATGGATAGGCAGATATGCACATTTCTTTGTCTCATGGTAGGAAATGAAGGGCGAGCAGGTACCAGAAGCATGACCATTTCCTAGGGTGACTGGGTATGTAGGATGGATCTTTCTCAGGTTGAGTCAGAAGCATCTCACAGGGATTATTTGGGAGGAAAAGAAGCACAGTCGTGATATGAGAAACTTTGCACTGATTGCCTTTTAAATCCCTGGAGAAGGCATCTAACAGGAGATGGATGTTTGGTAATAATACATGTATGATAACTAACTTCTCATAGAAACTACATTACTCGTTTCATAAATTGGATTCCCTCATGACCCAAACACCTTTTCTACTCTCTACCATCTCTTAGCAGCATTTGGCTGGTGATTAAGTTTCAATATAAGTTTTGGCAGGAAAGAATAAATAAATAAACACACCCACACTCTAACTGGGACCATTCACACAATAAATTCATACCATTTCATTCAGTAAAGAAGAAAGACAAGATAAATAACTTTCTCAGACCAACAGGGTTTGTTTGGTTGATGAGTCCAGAATAGAACTGGTGTCCTTTTGTGACCAAGTTCAGGGCCAATCAAGCCACAGGTGATCTTTGACTGATCACCTAATAAAGTGTCCAAGAGGCACTTGAGTGATGGCTCAGCGGTTAAGGCACTTACCTACTAAGCCTAAGACACCAGGTTCAACTGCCAAGTAGCCACATTTGTAAGCCAGATGCACAAGGTGGCACACATGTCTGGAGTTTTTTTGCATTGACTAGAGGTCCTGGTGCAGCCATTCTCCCTCTTTATTTGCCTATCTCTCTCAAATAAATAACAAATGAATGAATGAATGAATGAATAAAATATTTATAAAATGTCCAAGAAACATTCTACTACCACTGCTATCATGGCAGCCTGACTATACAGCCCAACAAACACATAATTAAATTTCAAGTGAGCCAAAATTAGAAAATATTATGCACTTCTTGTCAACCTAAATTTAATTTTATTTTAACTTTTTATTTATTTGAGAGAGAGAGGAACAGAATGTACCACCAGGACCTTCAGCCACTGCAAACTCCAGACGCATGCGCCCCCTTGTGTGCATATGCAGCATTGCATTTGGCTTATGTGGCACCTGGAGATTCGAACATGAGGTCTTAGGCTTCACAAGCAAGTGCTTTAACCACTGAGCAATCTCTCCAGCCCCCTAAATTTCACTTTTTAAAAACTTATTTATTTATTTAAGAGTGACAGAGAGAGAAAGAGGCAGATAGAGAGAGAGGGAGATTGGGCGTGCCAGGGCCTCCAGTCACTGCAAACGAACTCCAGGCGCATGCGCCCCCTTGTGCATCTGGCTAACGTGTGTCCTGAGGAATCGAACCTCGAACCCGGGTCCATAGGCTTCATAGGCAAGCGCTTAACCACTAAGCCATCTCTCCAGCCCCCAAGTTTCACTTTTATGTGCAAAAATTTTCACCAGTGATTCCTTACACACTAACTTAACATCAATAACAAAAACTAAGCAGCTGAGATTTAAGTCTATTGCTCTGTTTCTCTGCTCTGGTTTTGCCTTCTGTTTATGTGACAGGGTCTCAACTTGTATCTCAGGCTGGTCTTGAACTCATGACCCAATAGCATCCACTTCCCAAGTGCTGGAATTATGAGTGCCCACCATCCGTATGTTGTCGCTATGTATCTTTGAGTGAAAAATGACTTTTTTTACTCTTTATGTGCTGTTTGTACGATGTGTGTGTTCATGGGTGTGGGTGCAGGTGAATGTGTGCTGCAGAGGATGTGTGGAGGTCAGAAGACACCCTTGGGTGGATCCCCGTCTTCCACCTTGTCTGAGGCAGGGACTGTTGTTCATCACCATGTATACCAAGCTAGCTGGCTGGCAAACCTTCAAGAATTCGGTGCCTCCCATCTCAGCATGGGAGCGCTGGCCTTGCACGGATGTGTACCGTGTGTGACTTTGCGTAGATGTTTGAGATCCAAGCCCAGCTCCTCATACTTGTACATATAGTTACCCACTGAGTCATCTCTCCAGACCCAAATGAGAACTTCTAAGCTAAGTACTATGAAAGAATTTGTCTGAAAAGTCACAGTCCTGTGTTCAATCTAGAATTTCACGTAATTGGGAGGGAGAGGTAAAAATAAAACTGTAGGGACTGGAGAGATGGCTTAGCAGTTAAGGCACTTTTCCTGTGTAGCCTACGGAGCCCAGATTGGCTCTCCAGATCCCACATTAGCCAGACACACAAAGGTGAGGCAAGCACAAGTTCGCACATGCCCACCAGGTGACACAAGCATCCGAAGTTCGATTTCAGTGGCTGAGGCCCTGGCACACCAATTCTCTACCTCTCCTCTCCCTCCCTCCCTCTCTCTCTCTCTCTCTCTCTCTCTCTCAACTAAAAAACAAAAACTTCAGGGGACTAAGATACATTAATCTGTTTTTCTCCTCATAACTATATCATTCCATGAAGAATTTCTACTTTGGGCATATTTTTAACAAATATTAGGTAAGAATTTACAGCACAAAAACAAGAACAAGTAGGTTCAAACAAATTGTTCCCTTAAAAACTAATACTTGCAGGACTAGGGAGATGGTTCATCAGGAAAGGATGCTAATTGAGTAGGCATAGGGACCTGAGTTCAGCCCTGCAACCACATATGAGAAACTTCGCATGTTCACACGTGCCTGTAACCCCAGCCCCGAGACAGCTGGAGACAACTGCAGCTCCCTAGTCGGTCTAACTGAAAACAAGAGCTCTAGGGTCAGCAGGAGACTCAGTCCTGGGGAAATAGGGTGGGAGAGCAACCAAGGAGGTCACCCAGCATCTTCCTCTGGCCTCTGCATGCAGGCATGTGGGACCCACATATATGCACAAACACAATATGCCTGCACCACACACCACATGCTACACACATGCCAAAGAGGCATTTGCACATCCACTAATTCTCAGCAATGTCTATGACATAGTTTGTTTCCAACTTACTTAAGCTTGCGTGATAGTGCCCAACCACTTTATGCATGATGCGTGTGTGTTGAGGTTCACGTGTGCATGTGCATGTATGTGTGAGTGTGCATGTGTGTGTGAGTGTGCATGTGTGTGTGGAGGCCAGAGGACAGCAGTAGGTACAGCAGAAAAGCTGTCCCACCTTCGATTTATTTACAGGGTCTCTCACTGGCCTGGAGCTTGGCTATTAGGCTGTGCTGGCTTGTCTATTAGGCTGTGCGGGCTGGCCAGCAATCCTCAGGGACTGTCCTTGCCTCCCTAGAACCGGGACCACACTTGTGTGCCTCCACACTTGGGTGGTGGTGGTTGCTGATGATAATGATGATGATGATGATTTGTTTCATTTCTCAAGGTTGGGGCTTTCCCTATTACAGGCTGACTTAGAATTCACTATGTAGTCTCACGGTGGCCTCGAACTCATGGGGATCCTCCTACCTGTGCCTCCCGAGTGCTGGGATTAAAGGTGTGCACTACCACGCCTGACCCCAACACCTGGTCTTTTTACCAGGAGTCTGGGGGATCCAATTCAGGTACTTAGGCTTATAAGGGAAGCACTTACTAACAGATCTCCCCAGACTCACAATATGCATTCATTTAGGCTAACGACATTCTCTTTTCACTCTCTAGACCTATAGTATCAGAAACAATACCAAAATCAGATCCTCTTTTTAAATTAACTTACTTCTACCCATTTCTTAAAGCGTGACTTCATCTAGTTATTCCAATTATCAGAACTCACCAACAATCTCTTCTTTTTATTGGTGTGAAATAAAATTCACCATTTAGGAGTGACCCAGAATGAAGGGGCAGGAACTCAGGGAGGAAGTGAACAGAAACACATTGAATGAATGCCCTGGGATACAGGCAGGAGGAGGAGGCAGAGTGAGAAGGTACCAGAAGAGCGGGGCTCAGCCTTGGGAGGCAGTAGGGAGATTTTCATATGAAACGACTGTATTTGGACCAAAGAACTGCACATATGGAGAAGAGATATCTGCTCATCTTAAGGTCTTTCTTCTCTGTCCACACTCACCTGGCCCACTGTCATCCTCCTCCTAGAATGTTCCTCTCCAACTTACTGGCTGTCATGTTTCCCAGGGCCCCTCATACTCAGTCTCTGTCTCTCAGAAACCACCAGCCTTCTCCAAATGGACTGTTACAGCTTGAACAAGAGCTTCCTTCCCCTTCTCTCAATCACCTGGAAAGATCAATGGCTGTGGATCAAATATATTAGTTCAATACTTTCTGGGCTAAAATGCATTAAAATGTTTTCAAATTTTAGAGATATTTGATGTTTTATATCATATTTTCCTGTCTTTTTTTAAAAAAAATGTTTATTTTTATTGATATATTTGAGAGCGACAGAGAGAAAGATGCAGAGAGAGATAGAGACAGAGACAGAATGGGTGCGCCAGGGCATCAGCCACTGCAAACAAACTCCAGATGCGTGGGCCCCCTTGTGCATCTGGCTAATGTGGGTCCTGGGGAAACGAGCCTCGAACCGGGGTCCTTAGGCTTCACAGGCAAGCGCGCTTAACCGCTAAGCCATCTCTCCAGCCCTTTTCCTGTCTTTTTTGTTAAGTTTAATTTCAACCGTAGATGAATTCAACTGCAGATTTGTCCCCCTAAGGTGATGGTAATATTTTTATGCCTAGGAGATTCCTTTAAACTCTAATACCTAATGTTTGTTGGTTTCTCTCTCTATTCCAAATGCTTTAAAATATCTATCTATCTATCTATCTATCTATCTATCTATCTATCTATCTAATTTATTTAAGAGAGAGAGCTTGAGAAAGGCAGATAGAGAGAGAATGGGTATGTCAGGGCCTCTAGCCACTGCAAACAAACTCCAGACACATGTGCCACCTTGTGCATCTGGCTCATGTGGGTACTGGGGAATCGAACCTGGGTTCTTTGGCTTCACAGGCAAGTGCCTTAACCGCTAAGCCATCTCTCCAGTCCCCCCAATGCTTTTTGACTTACTGTATCTACACTGTGCCCCTCAACTTGGAGAAATGTACTCTTTTCCTGCCCCATTTTGCAGATGAAGAAAAGTAAGGCACAGAGATGTTAATGTTCTCCCTTAAGATTACAGGAGGGGGCCAGGGGATCAGTGGAGGAGCTAAGCTGGGAGCCCTTAATGATTGTTAATCATTGGGTATGCATTTTACCTAATTTGCCTACATAATTAGCATGCACCACTGATTCTGATTAATCACAATAACAGCCAAAAGTCAAGAGATGTGAAGATTAATTATAGGGTGCCTGTAAGCTGCCTGATTCCCTGAGAACACAATTAACGAGGTCTGGAAGACACTGCCGTTTTAGAGCATGCTATCATTCTTCACTACCGTTCTTGGCACACGCATATGGGGCTGGCTACAGCAGTCCCCTCCCCCACCCCCATCTCCACTGGCTTTCTTGTAAAATTAACGGTTCAACAGTAATGGCTTATTTCAGCTTTTAGGATCTGTTCTTACTTGGACATGCCCATCAAAGTTCTTGATTTCAGGGGCTGGAGAGATGGCTTAGCACTTACGGCACTTGCCTGCAAAGCCAAAGGACCCAGGTTCGATTCCCCAGGACCCACATAAGCCAGATGCACAAGGGGGCACACGTGTCTGGAGGCCCTGGGGCGCCCATTCTCTCCCCCTCTCTCTCTTTCTCTCTGTCAAATAAGTAAATAATAATTTTCTTAAAAAGTTCTTACTTTCAGATAGCTGCTCTTTGATAAAACATGTTGTTAGGGGGGAGAAAGGTTCTGAGAAAACTGTATCAGAAAAGTGACATGTGACTGAAATTAAAGTCTAGAGCACTGTTGGAATTGCTAGACAATCTTAAGGAATCCAATGTTTTTAACAACACAATTTTAAGCTTGTACGAAAACCAAGTGCAAAAGTTGAGGACTAATTTGAACATTTCCACTCCCACAGCCTCCTTGAAACAGCAACTTTGGTAAAACCATTAGACAAGAGACTCGAGAAAAGAGCCTCTTATTGACCAACGCCTGACCACAGCGCATTTTGTGTCCAGATAGATCCCTCCCACCAGCCAAGGCTGCTGGGAAGAGCAAGGTCGGGCCAGGCAAGCCTGAGGCTAGAGTCTCCCTGACTGTTTTAGCCTCCGGCAAGTTACTCAACTCCTTGGAACCCTTGGCTCCTCATCTGGAAAAGAAGCACGAAAGGTCCCTCCTGCGAGGCCGAGAGGAGAATGACAGCTATAAATGGCCTGGCTTGCTGAGGGTGTTCAATATTGCAGCTGGCATTGCCACTTCAGAGGCGGTGGTTACACGGACACAGGTAGGGAGAAAGGCATGTGTTTAAAAGCTACATCTCTAGGGCTGGAGGGATGGCTTAGTGGTTAAGGCGTTTGCCTGCAAAGCCAAGGACCCAGGTTCAATTCCCCAGGACCCATGTTAGCCAGATGCACAAGGGGGCGTACACATGTCTGGAGTTCGTTTGCAGCTGCTGGAAACCCTGGTGCACCCATTCTCTCTCTCTCTCACTCCCTCTGTCAAATAAATAAATAAATAAATAAATAAGCATTCACTGCTTAAAAAAGAAAAGAAAAGAAAAACTGCATCTCTAAAGCAAACCTTAATAAACCAAGACTGCAGTTATCTCAAAAACAAAAGCAATTACCAGATAGGCTACAAACTTCTTGGGTGGTAGTAGCTATAATTCTCATTAGCTACAGTTACAACAGACAGATCTGAATGGCTTTTCTGAGCCCAAAAGAAAGGGAACTTCGGGGCTGGAGAGATGGCTTAGCGGTTAAGCGCTTGCCTATGAAGCCTAAGGACCCCGGTTCGAGGCTCGGTTCCCCAGGTCCCACGTTAGCCAAATGCACAAGGGGGCACACGTGTCTGGAGTTCGTTTGCAGAGGCTGGAAGCCCTGGCGCGCCCATTCTCTCTCTCTCCCTCTATCTGTCTTTCTCTCTGTGTCTGTCGCTCTCAAATAAATAAATAAAATAATTTAAAAAAAAAAGAAAGGGAACTTCTTGCTTTATCTCACAAGTGCTTCTCACTTCATGTATGATTTTCTAGAAAAGTTATTCTTGTGGTACTTAGATTAGTCTTTTAACATATCTCCTAAATTCCACATTTCATCTTTGTTTTGAAATTTATTTATTTTGATTTTTAGGGAGACAAGTAAATCTATAGAATGCAAAGTGAAGTTATTTTTACTTTTTTTTTTTAATTTGAGAACTTTATGGTGTTTCCATATTACCTGATGGTCATATTCCCATCACGGTGTACCCTTAGGTTTCCTTTCCCCTGCCCCAGTTCCACTCAGGGCTCTGCTCAGTGCTGTTGCTCACTATGGGGTCGGTCATGAATGTACCAGTCAGTCTCTGAGGAGGGGACAATGCCTCAGGGTACACCTTTCCACCCTGTGGCTCTTTGATTCTTTCTGCCCCCTTGTCTGCAATGTTCCCCAAGCCTCAAAGAGTGTGTTGCACAAACACCATACACACGTACACACAAAAAGATAAAAAGCATTTGCTTCTGCCCCTACAGTTCCCTATAGAATTTAGGCTGCTGGTGTATATAAAAGATAGTGTGTCCCTTACTGACAAAGGACATTTGGAAGAGCTGAGACAGAGACTGCTAATAAAATTACAGGGCCAGGAGTAATGCATACACTTTACAGTCCCAGCAACTTGGAGGATACTAAACTCAAGGCCACTTTGGGCTACATAGTGAGTTTAAGGCCAACTTGAACTTGACCAACTTAGTGAGAGTCTGCCTCGAAATAAATATTATAAAACGGGCTAGGGGCCTGGAGAGATGGCTCAGTGGTTAAGGCATTTTGCCTGCAAAGCCAAAGGATCCCGGTTTGACTCTCCAGGACCCACATAAGCCAGATGCACAAGGGGGGGGGCACATGCATCTGGAGTTCATTTGCAGTGGCCAGAGGCCCTGGCACACCCATTAGTCTCTCCCTGCCTCTTTCTCTCTCTCAAATAAATAAATAAAACATTTTTTTTTAAGGGCTAGGGATATTGACCAGTGATAAAGGAGTTGCCTTACAAGCAAGGCCCTTAATTCAACATTCAGCACTGCAAAAAAAAAAAAAAAAAAAAAACAATTTACAGGAAGTGCCTGCAGCCTTCACCTCACCTTCTCTCATTAGTGGAAGTAAGCAAGGGCTTTATTATATGTCACAATATTAATAATTTACTCATATAAACAGCACCTTGTGGTTATAGTTCTGGCAACAGGCATTCCTATATACTCATTTCTCAAATGTTTAGGCTTATAGTCAGAATCTTGGCTTTTTATAAATTATAAAGATGGCCATAGCACCATATGAAGTCAATGACCACATCTCTATGTAAATCTGCATCCCAGAGTCTGACAGGGGCCCCATGGTGGCAGTTGGAGCACAAAGGTTCTCACTTCGACTGAGTCTCTGGCTGAGGTAAATGCTACCCGGTGGCTGAGTTATAGCTATTGTCTCAGTGTCACTGCTGAGCCTCCCAACAGAAAATCATTTCATAAATAGCAGTCTTGGTTGGTGTTGTCAAGCCAACTCAAGATCTCTCAGAGAGCTTGACAGGTAAATTTGAAGGATCTGCTGAAACGCATACCTTGCCTACAAAATAGACGTGGACATAGACGCCAGAGCAAACTACCAAAAATAATATATAATGTATAATTGCCAAGTGATGGACTTTCTCAAGGTACCTGACAAGTATTTCCAGAAATGCCCACTATGTGCGTCACAAGAGTCACCAACTAAAGACGGGGAAGATGCAATCACTAGCCTCGGTAGGCCAGTACCCAGGGGAGGAGTGAGGAAGGAAATTGCCTGTTATTAAAAGGAAGGAAGGAAGAAGGGAAGTTAGGGAGGGAGGGAAAAAGGAAGAAGCTCCATAATCATACTGGTGGGATCAACACGGTTTTCAGAATAGGGTATTGCAACTGAATTTTGAAGGCCAATAATTTAAATAGGGGCTTTAGATCTTCTTTTCCATCCAGTGAAAAAGCTGACCAGGAGCTAGAGAGATGGCTTAGTAGTTAAGCACTTGCCTGTGATGCCTGAGGACCCCGGTTCGAGGCTCGGTTCCCCAGGACCCATGTTAGCCAGATGCACAAGGGGGCGCACGCGTCTGGAGTTCGTTTGCAGAGGCTGGAAGCCCTGGCTCGCCCATTCTCTCCCTCTCTCTATCTGCCTCTTTCTCTCTGTGTCTGTCCCTCTCAAATAAACAAAAATAAAATAAAAAAGCTGACCCGCAAGGGTACCAGCCATGTACACGGTTCATCTCACTTATCATCATCTGCAAAAAGCAGAAGATTGGCAAAACTGGGAGGAAAACACTCCATTAGATGCTACCTAGCTTCTCCAGTATGATTATCCTTAGCCATGCAAGTTGGATGAGGCTTTGAAAAAAACGATTTTTTTTTTTTTCCACAAAAGCAGATAGCCTACCTGTCACCATCAACCTCTATTGATTTTCTCTGGACACAAACAGACTTATTTGCTTAGCATCAAAGATAATTTTTTTCAAACTATTTTTTCCTATGATCTAAAAGAGAAAGCATAGCTAGTAAAAGGTGGCAACAGGCAAGGATGGATTAAATTCATTTACATTTTTATAACTGAAATGTTGATGGCAGTAGCCAGTTTTACTTGATTTTCTATAGCTAAGCGTTGGTAAAAGAATGTTTCAGAAACAGAGCTATGCATTGCTATGGAGTTTTTAGGTTCCTTTAATTTCTCTCCTCATCATGTTTTACTCTCTTGCCTCTGGCTATAGATGGTGCTCACTCCTGCTGTTTAAAATTAAATATTGCATTTTAGCCTCTAAAATAAAAAAAAAAATCGTTCTGGAGAATTCCTGGAAACCATGAGAAATTTCAAAGAAATGGTTTTTAGAGACAGAAGATTCTATGTAACCACCTTGTAGAACTGCTGTTTGTGAGGGACACAAGATCAGGTACTTAAATTTCTCTGCGAGTGTTCATTCAGAAATGAATAAGGGCTGAAGCCCTGCTAAACCAGTCAGGGCCATATATTGCTTAACCGTGACTGAACTGAATTCTGATTGCCTGCGTAAACAACTCATCAATCTTCCCGTCTTCAAGGGGCATGGAGGATACAATTCCTTACTTCCTGTCACAAAACAGACATGAGGAGATCCTAGCAAAGAGGCTTGGTTTTCAAATACACTAAACAATTGAAAATTGAAATGAACTTTCACTTACCCTCAAAATTGAATTTTGTCACAAGATGACAAGTTATATTTAGGTGATAACAAGCCATTGCTGGGGTTGCTAAAGAGTATTCCAGATTGTCCCAGCAATTACTATATTTAATTTCACAAGGACTTATTCTTACTCATTTCATCTCTCTGTGGGAAACCAAGGAAAGTTTAGTCCTAAAATGAAAATTTGGCATTGCAGTTATTTTATTAAATAATAAATAAATTTAATCACGGAAATTCTATTTAAGCATGTTTTGTAAATTTAGTATTTAACTTCTCCAAGAGACTAACAGGTGACTTTGGTTTAAAATTAGAATAGAATGTTATGTTTAGTGCAAACGCCTCAAAAAATTTTCCACTGTGTAGTATAAGATGATTTGACCTAGAGATGAGTCTGCATTTGTGATCCCTCTGCTCCAATAAAGCACTCAAAAGGTTTGATGATAAGTATTTATTAATGTGTTGGCACAATTTTATCATAGCACCTCAAACAAAAGGATATCTGTTATTGAATTTGTCTGTGTAATGGCTGTTCTGAGACAGACTCTTGTCATATAACCCAGGCTGGCCTCAAACTCAAGACCCTCAGCTCCTGAGTGTTGCAACTATAAGAGTGTACTGTCCCATCTATCCCATCCAGCTGGGACAATATTTTTTACATCTTTGGGTCCCAAAAGCCCCTTGATCTACTAGATAAAAGATTCACAACATACATCTGCAAAAAAATAATAATAATAATTAATCTTACACTCTTCTTCTATTGAAAAGCCTAATTCTCGCCAAATTATCATTCATTTCTCTTTTTTTCCCTCAATGTGTATGATTTTGGTATCCTCTTATGGGAATCTTCCAGAATTGTATTAATTACTTTTCTTGTCATTATAACCAAATATCTAATAAAAAAAAATAATAAACACTTTAAGGAGAAAGAGTTTACTTTGGCTCACAGTTCAGTGGGCAACAAACAGTCCACTGTGGTGAAGAAGACACGGTGGTGGAGCAGCTCAATCAAGACAGAGAATGTCGGGCTGGAGAGATGGCTTAGCGGTTAAGCGCTTGCCTGTGAAGCCTAAGGACCCCGGTTCGAGGCTCGGTTCCCCAGGTCCCACGTTAGCCAGATGCACAAGGGGGCGCACGTGTCTGGAGTTCGTTTGCAGAGGCTGGAAGCCCTGGCGCGCCCATTCTCTCTCTCTCTCCCTCTGTCTTTCTCTCTGTGTCTGTCGCTCTCAAATAAATAAATAGAATTAAAAAAAAAAAAGACAGAGAATGTAGCCCAGGTTGGCCTCAAACTCATGATCCTCCTGCCTCAGCTTCCTGAGTGCCAGTATTACAGACATTTACCACCATGTCTGCCTCTTTTACTCATGTCTTTCCTTCACTTCCAGTCCTGTTTCTTTGTTATCTAATTGGGACAACAGTTCAAAGACTTCTAAACCTACAGAAAAGAATGTGACCTATTTTGCATCACAGTGAGGACTAAAATAAAATAAGACTTTTTAAAAATAGTAAAAATTAACTATACAAGCAAGAGAGATGGCTTACTTATTAAGGCACTTGCCCAAAAAGCCAAAGTACCCAGGTTCAGTTCCCTAGTACCCATGTAAGCCAGATGCACAAGGTGGAGCATGTGTCTGGAGTTCATTTGAAATAGGTGAAGGCTCTGGAGTTCTCATTCTCTGTCTCTGTCTCTCTCTCTCTCACCCCTCTTTCTCTCTCATAAATAAATTTTTTAAGTAAGTAAATATTGAAAGAAATGTAACTATACACGCACACATATATATGCATCTATAGGTGGTACCATCTCACTCTAGAATGTTTCAAATAAACTAATGGATTAAGCTGTTCCTTTGGGTTTCTGTAAAGATCACTCACAGCCCTTATTAATTCTATGCTGACTTTTACAACTATTCCCCAGCATCTCTGTGCACTTATCTTTGTTTTCAACACTTGAAATGTTCCCTCTCCCTCCCCACATCCATTTATCCAGGTCCCTCTTCATTGGAAACTGACAAAATAAGACATAGATTTCCCCATAATTCCTGTGGGTCATGGAGTTGTACCACTGTGATGGATTACATTGGTTATCAACTTGACATGACCTAGAATCACCTGTGATAAGTGATGTAGATTAGGTTATCCTCTGAAATTACCTCTGAGGAATTATATTGACTAGGTTAAATCAGGATGGGAAGACCTACCTTAACGGCGGGCAACACCACTCCATGAGTTTTGGTCCTAGGCTGGATAAAATGGAGAGGGATGACTGAACCCTAGAGGTTCATTGTTTTCTCCCTCCTAATTGTGCTGCATGGGACCGGCTGCCTTAAGAGCTTCTTATCACACCTCCGCCACAATGGATGATCATCTGGCCCTGTACACTTTTAAGAGTACTGTGGATACGGTTAGAAAGTAAATATGCAAAGATACAAGCCCTAATGCTATGGTTTGACTATCTTCCAATGCTTCCTGTGTAAAAAAAAAAATAAATAAATAAAAAATGAACCACCCCCCCCTTGCAAGGTATTAAGAGAGTAGGAACTTAATGTAACTATGGTGTTTAGAGGTGGTACCTATGGGAAGTGACTGCAAATAAATATGGTCATTAATGTGGGGCCTCATGGTTGATTCTGGTTGCTTTAGAAGGAGAGAGAGGGAGGGAAAGAAAGAGAGAGAGAGAGAATCAGATACATTTGTACAGTCTCATTCACTCACTATGTGATTCCATGTGCCACCTTGAGGATCTGCCAGCAAGAAGCCCATCATCAGAGACAATCGCTCAGCTTTGCCCGTCTAAACAGCAAGCCAACATAACCCTCTTTCCTTGTGAACTAGACCACATCAGGTATTTAATAATGGTAATACAAATCACACTAACACACCCATGAGGTTCTACATTCCGCTTGAAGGCGAGACAGCAAACACACAAACCATTAAGTAGGTAACATGTCCAGTAAAGGTAATTCTTTGAAGGAGGATAAGGTTGAATAAGGGAACAGAACATGTGACATTCTCTAGAAAGGGGCCATTTTTAACAGAAGCATTAAGGAAGTAAGGAAATAGGAGTGACAATCTTAGTGGGGGAGAACAAGTGTCTTTCTTAAGAGACTGGATTAGATCTGGTAATTAGTCCATCAGTCAATTAGCTGATGTCACTCCAGTTGAGTAGTTACCGTGATTGAACTGATAGAAAACAAGCCTGCCTCCTCTCTGTTTCTTGCACACATTTCTCTCACATACATCCACTGTGACATGTTGTTGCATGTGACACCCATCCAAAGCCAAGAAGATGCTAATGTGCTCCGGAACTGTGAAATCAATAATCTTTCATCTTTGTAAGTTATTCGGCCTCAGATATTTTGCTTTAGCCACAGAAAACAGACTAAGATATTAGATGGTTGGAGACACAAATACCTTTGCAAAATAATTTCAGTATTAAACTCAGAATAAGTATGCAATTACCCTCTCCATTTTGGAACTTCTCAGGAAACAGAGGATTTCAACCAGTAGTTGGTAACTATGACTGGTGGAAAATTCATCTTAGCCTCATCTTTTTTGTTTGGTTGGTTGGTTTTTGTTTGTTTGTTTTCTGTGGTAGGATCTCACTCTAGCCCAGGCTGACCTGAAATTCACTATGTAATTTCAGGGTGGCCTCAAACTCACAGGGATCCTCCTACCTTTGCCTCCTGAGTCCTGGGATTAAAGGCATGTGTCACCACACCTGGATGCCTCATCTTTTTGTACAGTCCAGAAACTAAGAATGGTCTTCACATTTTATAATAGTTGAAAAAAGATACAAAAATACAGCTGGAGAGATGGCTTAGCAGCTATGGCACTTGCCTTCAAAGCCAAAGGACCCAGGTTTGACATCCCAGGACCCACATAAGCCACAAGGGGGCGCATACATCTGGAGTTTGTTTGCAGTGGCTGGAGGCTCTGGTGCGCCCATTCTCTCTCTCCTCTCTCTTTCTCTCTCTCAAATAAATAAAAATTAAAATTAAA
This sequence comes from Jaculus jaculus, assembly GCF_020740685.1. Taxonomy (NCBI): domain Eukaryota; kingdom Metazoa; phylum Chordata; class Mammalia; order Rodentia; family Dipodidae; genus Jaculus; species Jaculus jaculus. The sequence continues at coordinate 19,456,677 of NC_059116.1, read as the reverse complement.
AAAAAAACACAAAAATAAATAACACTACATGATCTATGAAATTCAAGTTTCAGTGTCTATAAATTAACCGTGTTAATCAGTTTATGTATAATCTATGGCTCCTCTTTATTTTCTTCATTTCATCCCTACAACTGAGTGAGTCTCTAAGGTTTTCAAAGTCTAGACCATTCTCTATCTTGACCCGTAAGTAAACTGTTTCACACTCACAATCTAGTGATCATTGGCTAAAATAATAATAGTAACAGTAAAATGAAATGCTGACAGGGAGAACTGGGGTTCACCCAATGATCAATCAATCCCCAGTGAGCCACGCCTAACTCAAGTTAACCAAGATGATCATGTCACAGACAAGGATAGAAAGCAAAAAAAAATAGCAGAATAACGTGCATGGAGTGAAAATTCACCCAAATACCTGACCATAAAGCTGAGCCTGAAAAGAAGAGCGGTCAACCCGCAGTGTGGAAAATTAGAAAAATGTGGAAAATTAGAGGGGGATGAGGTGAGTTTGTAAACCTAGACATTCCTATATCTTTAACTGTCCCAGTGACTGTGGAAATACTACAAGGAAAGACAAGAGCAAAGGTTGGAACTGTAGGTGAATTCCTAGAGTTTAAGATTTGGCAGGCAACATGGTTCCAATGGATACTAGAGTCCATAGCTTAAGCCCAAGGGGAAATAGCTAAGATGGAATTTAGGTTAAAGGCTCTAAGGCAGATAAAGTCAAGTTGTACACTTAGGGTGTGAATATTTCATCCACACGAATATTAAAAACATAATATAGAAAAGAACACGGTGAACAAGAACTCCAGCTAACCTGCCTGGGGCAGGAAATAGGAGAGCTTCCTTCTCCAGCTCCTCCCCTTCCAGGCATGTGGGGACAGGTCACTAAATCCTCTCCCTCTGATGATCTGACTTCATTCCTAGGGCTGAACAGCTGGCCTATGGAGGTCCTTTGTCTCAGGCCCACAGGCATGCTCTTCCCTACAGAAACCACAGCCTGCAAAACTAATGAAATTCCCTTTCAGAACCTCAAGTTTAAAGCAGATAAAATGGACCAAGCAGGGCATGGTGGCGCCCATCTTTAATCCCAGCACTCAGGAGGCAGAGGTAGGAGGATCTCTGCGAGTTCAAGGTCACCCTGAGACTACAGAGTGAATTCCAGGGCAGCCTGGGCTAAAGGGACACCCTACCTCAAAAAAACAAAAATAGACTTCTGGTTAAGATGGCAGTGTAGGTACCATGCCAAAGAAGCCTGGGGGAGGGGGGGGAGACCAAAAAACTCAGCAAAATACACGCTTTTACTAAAAAGCGAGGTGTATAGGAAATTAAAACGGCAACAGAGAAATAGAAGAGATCCAGAGAATCCAGAGCCCGCACAGACCAGCAAAAGCGGCCCCGGCAGGTCCGCTGATCACAGCAGTGGCACACCAGAAAGCTGCCAGGCTCGGCTTGAGCTGCAGGAAAAGCCAGGGGAGGGGAGCTTCCACTCACACAGGAGCTCTCCGCAAACTCAAGAAACGTGAAGGGAGAGCAGCAGTGAACAACAGAGGAACAGATCACACGGTAGAAAAACACTTGGAAGAGCGAGAGAACTAGAGCAGCATCGGCTCCCTCCCCACCCCCACCGCCTGTGCCCAGCTCCAGCGAACAGAGCAGCAGCCCGGGACCTGGCCATGCCAACTTGAGCAGACAGAGGGACACAAGCAGGAGCAGAGTCTGGCAGCAACATCAGCAGCTCCAGCATCGGCAACAGTGGCCCCAGCGGCAGCAGATCCAGAAGCAGCAGCTTCAGCGGCAGCAACGAAGGTTCCAGCAGCAGCAGCTTCAGAGCCAGCAATGGCAGCAGCAGCAGTGGCAGCTTCAGAGGCAGCAGTGGCGGATCCAGCAGTGGCAGCTTTAGCAGCAGCAGCAGTGGCAGATCCGGCAGCAGCAGCTTCAGCAGCAGCAGTAGCGGTTCCAGCAGAGGGGGTGCCAATCTGCAGGGCCACAGTTGCCAGGCTCGATTTGCCCCACAGGAAAAGCCAGTGCCCAGCTCCAGAAATCAGAACAGCAGCCCAACGACCCAGCCAGCAACTTGACTGAGACCTAAGTCATCCAAAAAGGTAACTGGGATTGTACCAGGGAAGGGTCTCACTTGGTCACAAGCTGACTTCTATCCCTCAACAGACCAGAAATCTTAACTGCTTTGTTGATAGAGGATCTGGTTGTTATAATACCTACTGTAACATAAATACTCGGTGCTGCTTTTGATTGACTGTGTACAATGTTTAGTTAAATTTTAGAATCTTCCTGTATTTTATTCCACTCAGCCTACTTGAATACTCCCATAGCAGGCAAACTCAACCCCTAGGAACACCTTTGTAGATACTCTGAGAGTCTTAGTAGCCACAACTAAAACCTTAAGCTCCAACCCTGAAGATATATAACATCAGATCAATTGATACAGCTAAGAATACCCAGCTAGCTAGAAAATCCACACATTAACTTAATCCAAGATGCAAAAAATATATACATTATAACACAAGAAACACTAAAAAGCATGACAATATAAATCCACCTAAAAGTATTAATGCATCAGAAATGGCCTCCAGTGAGAACGAGTTAGAGGAAATGCCTGAGAAAGATTTTAAAAGAATGATTGTAAATATGTTCAAAGAAGTCAAAGAACAAATCAAAGGAGTCAAAGAGGAAATCAAAGAGGAAATCAAAGAAGATGCAGGACACCAATTTAACAAAATAAGACAATACAAGACATAAATAAGGAAATAAAAATAATAAAGTAAAACCAGTCAGAATTACTAGCAATGAAGAACACAGTTAATGAAATAATAAAAAAAAAAAAAAACTCTGTAGAAAATCTCACCAGTAGAATGGATGAAGGAGAGGACAGAATATCTAAGGTAGAAGACCAGGTGGCAGATCTAATACAGTCCAACAAAGAGAAAGACAAACTTATAGGTAAGTATGAGTGGGAAGTTCAAGATATTCAGGACACTATGAAAAGATCAAATATAAGAATTCAGGGCATAGTAGAAGGAAAAGAATTCCACTCCAAAGGCATAGTAGGCATCTTTAACAAAATCATAGAGGAAAACGTTCCCCAAATTGGGAAAGAGGTGCCAATGTAGATACAGAAAGCCTTTAGAACCCCAGCCAGACAAAACCTGGAAAGAACCTCTCCATGCCATATTATAATCAAACTTCCAAACACACAAGCCAAAGAAAAAATATTGAAAGCAGTTAGAGAGACAAATCAACTTACCTACAAAGGCAAGCCCATCAGGATTACAGCAGATTATTCAACATAAACTTTAAAAGCCAGAAGGGCTTGGAGTGATGTATTCCAAGTTCTGAAAGATAACAACTGTCAACCAATGTTATTTTATCCTGCAAAGCTATTCATTCAAATAGATGGAGAAATAAGGACATTCCATGACAAAAGCAGTTTAAAGGAGTATTTGAAGACAAAACCAGCTCTACAAAAAATACTCGAAAAAATTCTCCATGCTGAAGAAAAGGAAAAGCACACATATAAGGAACCTGGAAAAAACAAGCAATACTCAAATACTAATTAACACAAGAGAGCAAAGGTAGAACCAGAACCACAAAAAAAAAAAAAAGGCAAACATAAATACACACCTTTCAATAATATCTCTTAATATCAATGGCCTCAATGCCCCAACCAAAAGACATAGGTTTGCAGACTGGGTTAAAAAGCAGGAACCTACAACTTGTTGTCTCCAAGAAACTCACCTTTCTACAAAGGATAGACATTATCTTAGGGTGAAAGGTTGGAAAACAGTGTTTCAAGCAAATGGGCCTAGAAAACAAGCAGGGGTTGCTATCCTAATATCTGACAAGTTAGACTTCAGTCCAACGTTGGTCAAGAAAGATAAGGAAGGTCACTTTACATTGATTAACGGCATACTCCAACAGTAAGACATTACAATCCTAAACATATATGCACCTAACATGGGGACTCCAAAATTCATCAAACAAACACTATTAGAACTAAGGTCACAGATAACACCAAACACAGTGGTGGTGGGTGACTTTAACACCCCACTCTCATCAATTGACAGGTCATCCTTGGAAAAAATAAACAGAGAGGCATCTGGACTAAATGAGGTCATAGAAGGAATGGACTTAACAGATATATACAGGACATTTCATCCAAATGATGCAGAATATACATTCTTTTCAGCAGCACATGGAACATTCTCTAAAATAGACCATATATTAGGACACAAAGCAAATCTTAACAAATTCAGGAAAATTGAAACAATTCCTTGCAGTATATCTGAACACAATGGAATCAAACTACAAATCAATATCAAGAAAGGCTATAGAGCATACACAAAATCATTGTAACTAAACAACACACTACTAAATGATTAATGGGTCAATGAAGAAATAAAGAAGGAAATCAAAAAATTTATAGAGTCATATGATAATGAGAACACAACATACCAAAATCTCTGGGACACAATGAAGGCAGTCCTAAGAGGTAAATTTATAGCTTTAAGTGCCTATATTAAGAAATTAGATAGGTCACAAGTAAACGACCTATTGCTTCACCTTAAAGCTCTGGAAAAAGAAGAACAAGGCAAACCAAAAATCAGTAGACAGGTAGAAATAATAAAGATTAGGGAAGAAATTAATGAAATAGAAACAAAAAAAAAAATCCTAAAAAATTAATGAAGCAAAGAGTTGGTTCTTTGAAAGGATAAACAAGATTGATAAACCCTTAGCAATTCTGACCAAAAGAAAGAGAGAAGAGACACAAATTAATAAAATTAGAGATGAAAAAGTTAACATCACAACAGATTTCAGAGAAATTCAAAAAATCATAAGGACATACTATAAGAGCATATACTCCACAAAGTATGAAAATATGAAAGAAATGGATGGTTACCTTGATTTATATGACCTAACTAAATTAAATCAAGATGAGATTAATCACTTAAATAGACCTATAACATGCATGGCAATCCGAACAGTTATCAATAACCTCCCAACTAAAAAAAGCCCAGGCCCAGATGGATTCACTGCTGAATTTTACCAGACTTTCAAGGAAGAGTTAACACCATTGCTTCTTAAGCTTTTCCAGGAAATAGAAAATAACGGAATTTTATCAAATTCTTTCTATGAAGCCAGCATCACCCTGATACCAAAACCAGGCAAAGATAGAACAAAGAAAGAAAATTACAGACCAATCTCCCTCATGAACATAGATGCAAAAATTCTCAACAAAATATTGGCAAACAGAATACAAGAATATATCAGAAAGATCATTCACCCTGACCAAGTAGGCTTTATCCCAGAGATGCAGGATGGTTCAATATATGCAAATGTATAAATGTAATACATTATATAAATAGGTTGAAGGACAAAAATCACATGATCATCTTATTAGACACAGAGAAAGCGTTCGACAAAATCCAACATCCCAGGCTGGAGAGATGGCTTAGCGGTTAAGCACTTGCCTGTGAAGCCTAAGGACCCCGGTTCGAGGCTCGATTCCCCAGGTCCCACGTTAGCCAGATGCACAAGGGGGCGCATGCGTCTGGAGTTCGTTTGCAGAGGCTGGAAGCCCTGGCGCGCCCATTCTCTCTCTCTCTCCCTCTATCTGTCTTTCTCTCTGTGTCTGTTGCTCTCAAATAAATAAATAAAAATTTAAAAAAAAAAATCCAACATCCCTTCATAATAAAAGTCCTACAGAGACTGGGAATAGAAGGAACACATCTCAATATAATAAAAGCTATTTATGAGAAGCCTACAGCCAACATATTACTAAATGGGGAAAAACTGGGAGCTTTTCCACTAAAATCAGGAACAAGACAAGGGTGTCCACTGTCCCCACTTTTATTTAATATACTTCTGAAAGTCTTAGCCATAGCAATAAGGCAAAAGTCGCACATAAAAGGGATACAAATTGGAAAGGAAGAGATCAAGTTATCATTATTCGCAGATGACATGATTCTATACATAAAGGACCCTAAAGACTCTACTAGCAAACTGTTAGAGCTGATAAAAACCTACAGCCATGTAGCAGGATACAAAATAAATACATAGAAATCAGTAGCCTTCATATATGCTAACAACAAACACACAGAGGATGAAATCAGAGAATCACTCCCATTCACAATTGCATCAACAAAAATAAAGTACCTTGGAACAAACGTAACCAAGGAAATAAAGAATCTCTACAATGAGAACTTTAAAACACTCAAGCGAGAAATTGCAGAAGACACTAGAAAGTTGGAAAACATCCCTTGTTCCTGGATTGGAAGAATAAATATTGTGAAAATGGCAATCTTACCAAAAGCAATCTACACATTTAATGCAATCCCTATCAAAATTCCAAAGACATTTTTCATGGAACTAGAAAAAAACAATCCAAAAATTCATTTGGAATCACAAAAAACCTCAAATATCTAAAATAATAATGAGCAACAAAAGTAAGGCTGGTGGTATCACCATACCTGATTTTAACCTATATTACAGAGCCATAGTAACAAAAACATCATGGTACTGGCACAAAAACAGATGCAGATCAGTGGAACAGAATAGAGGACCCAGATGTAAGCCCAGGTACCTATAGCCACCTGATATTCGATAAAAATGCCAAAAATACTCATTGGAGAAAAGACAGCCTCTTCAGCAAATGGTGTTGGGAAAACTGGATATATATCTGTAGAAGGATGAAAATAGATTTTTCTCTCTCTCCATGCACAAGAATTAAGTCCAAATGGATTAAAGACCTTAACAGCAGACCTGAAACTCTGAAACTGCTAGAGGAAAACGTAGGGGAAACCCTTCAACATATTGGTCTTGGCAAAGATTTTCTGAATACAACCCCAATTGCTCAGGCAATAAAACCACAGATTAATCACTGGGACCTCATGAAATTACAAAGATATTGCACTGCAAAGGACACAGTGAATAAAGCAAAGAGGCAACCTACAGAATGGGAAAAAAATCTTCACCAGCTATACATCTGATAGAGGATTAATATCTAGAATATAAAAAGAACTCAGAAAGTTAAATAATAAGGAATCAAATAAGCCAATCAAAAAATGGGCTATGGAGCTAAATAGAGCATTCTCAAAGGAAGAAATATGAATAGCACATAAGCATCTAAAAAAATGTTCTACGTCACTAGTCATCAGGGAAAAGCAGATTAAAACTACATTGAGATTCTATCTCACTCCTGTCAGATTGGCCACCATCATGAAAACAAATGATCATAAATGTTGGCAAGGATGTAGAAAAAGAAGAACCCTTCTACACTGCTGGTGGGGATGCAATCTGGTCCAGCCATTGTGGAAATCAGTGTAGAAGTTCCTAAAACAAATAAAGATTGATCTACCATATGACCCAGCTATAGCACTCCTAGGCATATATCCTAAGGACTCATCTCATTTTCTTAGAAGTACTGCTCAACTATGTTTATTGCTGCTCAATTTACAATAGCTGGGAAATGCAGCTTTTATATATGTATATGTATATGTATATGTATATATAATATAATATAATATATATGTATATATATAATAATATATAATATTATATATTGTATGCAGCCTAGATGTCCCTCAACTGATGAGTGGATAATGAAGATATGGCACATTTATACAATGGAGTTCTACTCAGTGGTAAAGACAAATGAAGTTATGAAATTTCAGAAAAATAGGGCTGTAGAGATGGCTTAGCAGTTAAGGCGCATGCCTGTGAAGCCTAAGGACCCAGGTTCAATTCTCCAGGTCCCACGTAAGCCAGATGCACACAGTGATGCATGTGTCTGGAGTTCATTTGCAGTGGCCAGAGGCCCTGGCATGCCCATCCCCCCCTTTCCCTCTCTCTGTCTCTAATAAATAAAAATAAATTTAAAAAAAAGAAATTTCAGAAAAATGGATGGATCTGAAAAGGATTATACTAAGTGACGTAACCCGGGCCCAGAAAGCCCAACGCCACATGTTCTCCCTCATATGTGGATCCTAGCTACAGATGATTGGGCTTCTGCGTGAGAAGGAAAATACTTAGTAGCAGAGGCCAGTAAGTTAAAAAGTAGATATAAAGGGAAGAGAAAGGAAGGGAGGAGGGTACTTAGTGGGTTGGTATTTTATATATGTAAGTACAATGATTGAGATGGGGAAGCAATATGATGGAGAATGGAATTTCAAAGGGGAAAGTGGGGGGGAGAGGAGGGTATTACCATGGGATATTTTTTATAATCATGGAAAATGTTAATAAAAATTGGAAAAGAAAAAAAAGAAACATAGTACTGATATTGGTCTTATATTTGTAGTTTTACTGTATATACAGTAAACATTCATTAAAACATTTAGATTTTAAATTTCAAAAAAATAAAATGAAATAAATGGACCGAGTCACTGATGTGGCCAGCCTGTTGAGTAGCACCTGTGGCAGGCACAGTAACGCCCTTCCCAGAACACGCTCTTAGAAAGAACGTGGTACCCAGCTGTGAGGCGCATGATGGTTAGCCATCTCCAGGCGTCCTCTCCTTCCCGGTCAAAGTCAGCTTGTGGGTCAAGGTCATGTTCATCTTCCATGAAGCCTCCAGCCAATGACTGAGGGGGGCCGGCCGAGCACAGGTGCTTATCTCGGGTGAGCCACAGTCCCTGGCCAACCAGGTCCTTGCTTCACCGACCTGCTGGTGCAGCTGGAGATTCACAGTAAGCAATTTTCTTTCCACGCCATCCCACAAACTGACAGACACTTTTTCAGATCTGCATTGGGGGGTCTAAGAATTTTCACAACTCAGCCTAGCTTCTCATTGAATTTAAAACAAAAACACACGCACACACTTTATTATGATTAAAGTTTGATGCTTTATTTTGAAATCAATTTATGAGCCGTTACTTTAAAACACATTTGGCAAATGCAAAAGGCAGATCATTTCATTCAAGGAAGTAGTAAAAAGGACAAATTTTTTTATAGCCATGGCTAAGTGAAGTTTTAAACAAAGTTCACAGACATCTCCCACTTTAACTGGCTCTCCCACACAGTCTCCTTGAGGCATCTTGCTCCCTGACACATCTTTCCCAATAGGACATGTTTATGGCTAAGTATCTGTTTGAGAGTTTCAAAGTCCTTAGGTATCTATACTACTGTTTGTGAAATCACCCTTTGGTCCAAGGGAACCATGAGTTTGTTATTGAGACCCAAAAGACTCTACAATCGGCACGTGATGGCTGACCCCATCTGCAGCAGACATTTCTACACTATCATCACAGAGGTCTCCCTTCAGCGTCTCTTGACTAAATGTGTTTCTAATTCCCTCTCTTTGTCCCTTAACCCTTCTCTGCTTCTCCCCAGGGATGGCTTTCCTCTAATGACAAACTTGGAATTGTCACCTGCTGCTCTCTCATGACCTGCACAGCAAGACACAGCATTTATCAATTATGAATGAAAAACATCTCCAAGTATTGCATTAGAGCAGAAAGATTCATCCGGGTCGCACCTCTGGCCCGTGGGTCAGACAATCCTTTCCCCTCCGTTCCTCTGGTGTTGGTATGAACGCAGCAGCAGTCCCACCGCGCTGCCAAGAGACAGGGCGACTTCACTCATTGTTTGGCAGTTTACTGCCAAGGCAGGAAAATCCTGTCAAAGTTTTCAGAAAGTCTGGGCCCCCACGTAGACAGTGTTTGGAAGAGGGAGGGTGTCTCTTACACCACCTCACCTGCCTTGAAGGTGATTGAAGGACTATAAAAATAAGTTTTCTCCCCAAGCTGGTTCATAAGCCGCTCCACATCTTTTGGTTTAGCCGGATCAAGTTGTCAGCTTGTAGTAATTCATGAGTGGTTCTCTCAAATATCCCATAGGATGCTGTAAAGCATTTTCTTGCCAAGACCTCAAGGACTGTTGAGCGGATCTGCAATATATCCTAACGTTAGCATGCAAGTCAATGTGACTTGGAGGAGCACACAGAGTGCACTGGTGGAATTTTTGAGCTCATTTCACAGCTATGACTTACTTTACTAACAATGGAAAATTGATCATATCAGAAGGTATAAATACAAAATCCTCTTCCTTACTCTCCTTAGACATTTTTCTAAGTGCAGGTTTAAAGTAAACATTTACGCTAAGGCAAGCAAGATCCCTTTGTTCCATTATTTAAAATCAGCAATGGGACTGGAGAAATGGCTTAGTGGTTAAGGCACTTGCCTGCAAAGCCAAAGGACCCAGGTTCGATAGCCCACTTCCTACGTAAGCAAGATGCACAAGGTAGTGCATGTGTCTGGAGTTTGTAGTGGCTAAAGGCCCTGAAGTACCCCCATTCATATATACATACATATATACATATATATATATATATATAAAATACTTCTTTCTCCCTCTCTCTCAAATAAGGAAATAAAAATTAAATACACACACACATATATAATATGTGTATATATATGTGTATATATATGTGTATATACATATATATGTATATATATGTATATGTATGTGTATATGTATATATATATATATATATTTTATATATATATATATATATATATAAATCAGCAATGAAGTAAGAAAGACAGAGCAAAAGTTTGGAGCTCAATTGTAACTGAGAATTCCCAAGAATGTACCCATTTTCAAAAATTCAATAGCTTTATAACTCATTCTGAGACTGTTTCGCATCAATTTGTTACCTACCAGTTGTTGTTTCTATGGGAAGGTAATAACTAGAGGCATGCCCTCAAGACAATGAGATGACAGAATTTAGCTCACTAAAGCCAGTAAAATATGCACATGGCAGAAATGAGCTATACAACGCCCCCTCTGATAGTGACTTGAAGGTGCTGTGATCGCTGAGCAAAACCAGTGCAGACAAGTAAGCCACAGTCCAAACGGACTGGATGAGATGTCCAAGCGAGCGGACCCGAATGTGATGCGGGTTAGCAAATAGAAACAACTCATGTGGTTGCGACTTATCTCGAGGGGGAGATTCTTCCAAACAACATCACCGTCCTGGAACCTGGAAGTAGAAGGAAGGGGAACGTGGTAGGTAGAAGAAGAAATGCTAGATCCAGAGAAAGCAAGCACAGCTCTTCAGAGGCAGCTGCCTGGCTTGAGCTGGAACCTCAGCAATCAACCTGGGAGAGTTAATGACCCTGGGAGAGCTAATACCCTCTCTGTTCCTCCCACATTCTCGTCTTCTTAGTGGAGCGATGCCTGGGAAGGGGGTCTGCCTCATGGGGCTACTTGCAGAATTTAATGAATTAATAGGAATAAAATATGTAGATGTCTGGCATAGTGATGAGTTAAGATCATCATCTATATCAGGATAAGTCTGCTCAGGACTCAGAGGCCGTGCCATGGGCTGGTCTAGACCAGCCTTCTCTTGGCTTTCTGACATACTTATCAAACAACCTTTAAATCAATTTGGTCTCACAGGTATCGCTACACAGGAAGGAACCCAGATGAGGTTATGAATATTCTCCTGCAGCCTCCTGACTCCATTATGAATTAGTAGGTTGGCAGCTTGCTTCGTGGAGTTTGGTCTTTTGTGGAGGTGAATTAGCATAAGGAGGCCTGTCCTTCAACCTGTTCTTCCCCAGGACTTAACCAAGCCAGGTCCTAGGTGGTACAAATTCCATCAACATTAATGTCTCACAGTGAGAATTTCACACTTTCATGCCTCCTAAAGACACTTTTTTCCCTTTCTTATCTGAAAGGCAAACTAAAGTGGCTATGCTCTGAATTGTTTGTCCATTATTGTGAGGTCATTTAATTATAGTCTAATTCTGATGAGCTTGAGTCCTAAGATGCGGCTTAATTGAAACCCAAATGGCTGGCTTACCTCGTTTGCATTAAAACAAGGCACAGCTGACTCATCACATTCAAAGGACACAAATCTGATTTTGCTATTTAATGTAAAATTTAAAACTTAATCCTGAATAGGCAAATTGAACTAAAGCAAAAAACTGCAGAGAATATGGTAGAATCTTTCTTTTTTTTTTTTTTTTTTCCAAGTAGGGTCTTGCTGTACCCCAGGCTGACCTGTAATTCACTATGTAGTCTCAGGCTGGCCTTGAACTCATGCAGATCCTTCTACTTCTGCCTCATAGGTGCTGGGATTAAAGGCGTGTTCCACCAAGCCTTGCTAGTTTATTTTTTGACAGTTTCATACATGTATATAATGTATGTTTATCAGGTTCCAATCCCTCTGCCATTACTTTCTCAATGCTGTACCCTTTTCTTTTTTTTTTTTTTTTCTTTGAGTGGAGATAGGTTGAATTCTCGAGAAGTCACACTTAAATACCCCCCCCTCTGGTTTTCTACACTCAAGTATGTTCAGTGGTATTCCTTGGTGACTCTCCAACTGTAAGCAAAATGATGCTTGAGTTCTTAAAAGGATAAATCTTCTTAGAATGTCCTACATTCTTTCATAGCTTGGGTAAAGAAAAGAAACTGTGTTGAACATAATTCACTGCTTCTCAATGGATCAAGGACTGTGGGCATGAACATAAGTCACTGTGCTCTGTTGGGCACTCTGAGGTGATATGTGGACTTGATTACCCTGCCTCTAAATTTTTGCCAACAGCTTAGCCACTTTTCCTTTTATTCTCCTTTCAACTTCATGCCTGCTCTTTATGCTTTTCTGTTATCTTCAGTCCATTTTATGTGTAATTTGATTTATAGTAGGTATATAGGGAAAGTAAGACAGTTTGGAGTAAAATCAAATGCTTTGTTCCCCAACTTCCTTCTGAATCAATTTGATGGAAAAAGATAGGTAAATGACTAACTGATCAGTGGTGGCACACGCCTTTAATCCCAGCACTCAAGAGGCAGAGGAAGGAGGATGGCCGAGAGTTCAAGGCCCGCTGTAGCCCTGGGCTACAGCGAGAACCTACCTCGAACAACCAAACGATGAAAAAAAGAAGAAATGATAAAATGATGAATCAAATTTCACCCTTGATACTGATGTCATGAATATTCATGAATGCGAAGCAAGTTCTGAGGACTATATGAGTCTTGTCCTTGATACCAAATCTGGAAGATTCGCCCTGCACCGCCAGGCTACAGCCTAGGTGTGAGAAGGGGCATCCAGCCCAGACGCCGGCTGCCAGTAAGGAGCTCCTTCGCAAGAGCTAACGGAAGGAAGAACCCGAGACTTGCTCTGAATCAATGCATAGCTTCTAAAGGAGCAAAGGCGGAGTTCTAGGACAGACTGACCAGGGTCACTCACTCTCAACTTCGTCTTTAAGCGACATAGAAGATGAGCCAGGCTTTACTAGAGGCTTACAACTGAAGTTGAAAACGCCATCAGAGTTATTTCCACCCCAAAAGGTTGTGGTGGGAAGTACATTTAGGAGAACCACATTAATGAACATTTAAAAAGAGAGAAGTAATAATCACATATCACAAATGTCATACACACACACACACACACACACACACACAAAACTGACATAAGTCTCTATCCACAGGATAAAAAAAAATGGAAAAGAATACCAATATTTCAAGGGGAATGTGCTTCTTTTTCATTTTCATTTTTTATTTTAGAGAAAGAAAGAATTGGTGCAGCAGGGCATCAGCCACTGCAATCTTCAGATGCTTGCGCCACCTAGTGGACATGTGCGACCTTGCGCTTGCCTCACCTGTGAGCGTCTGGCTTATATGAGATCTGGAGAGTTGAACAGGGGTCCTCAGGCTTCACAGGCAACCTCCTTAACTGCTAAAACATCTCTCCAGCTCAGAATGCCCTTCTTCTTATCAGGTGAATTGCTGGATCTAGATTATGGAAGCCTAAAGCAAACTCGCAGAACCTTAAACTAGACCTCAACCTCTAAGAAGAACAGAGTAAGCTCATGACAAAGTTCTCCAGTCTGGATGCTGGAGTTCAAAGACCAATTCTAGACCCCAGGGCAGTTATTAGCAGAGGTTCAAAAAGGAAAGAAATGACCATTTGAACACATGAGCTGTACACAGTGATGTGGGTTCCAGGATACAGTCCTTGTCTGGTGAACCCAGAAGCCACCAGCCACCTCAAGGGTGGTTTGCTGACCACTCCAAACATACACACATCCAAAAACAGGTGCTGTTCATACCGTCCCAGGTCATCCATGCATGCACACATGTATTCACCCATGTCTAGATTTTCCAGTGAGCACCTGTCAGAAGAGGACTGTGTTCTCCTTCGCTCCTTCTCATGAATGAGAATCTTCCCCAGGCACATCTCTAAATACCTTCTGACTACCTTCGGTCTCCTCATCCCTTGGAGTGGGTTAGGAGATTAAAAGAATCTCTGGACTGGAGAGATGGCTTGGAAGTTAAGGCACCTGCCTCTAAAGCCTAAGCACCCAGGTTTGATTCCCCAGTACCCATGGAAAGCCCGATGAACAAAGTGGCCCATATGTCTGGAGTTGATTTGCACAGCTGGAGGCCCTGGTGTGTCCTCTCTCTCTTTCTCTCTCCCTCTCTCTCTCTCTCTCTCTCTCTCTCTCTCTCTCTCTGTGTGTGTGTGTGTGTGTGTGTGTGTGTGTGTGTCCTTACAAATAAACAAATTAGCTGGGCATGGTGGCTCACGCCTTTAATCCCAGCACTTGGAAGGCAGAGGTAGGAGGATCGCCGAGAGTTCGAGGCCACCCTGATACTACAGAGTGAATTCCAGGTCAGCCTGGGCTAGAGTGAGACCCTACCTCAAAAAAAAAAAAGAAAAGAAAAGAAAAGAAAAGAAAAGAAAAGAAAAGAAAAGAAAAGAAAAGAAAGAAAGAAAAACTAAAGAAAGAAATTAAAATATAAATAAAAGAATCTCTTTACTTATCCATGTAAATTTGTACCCATTCATATTGCTTCAGATTTTCCCAATAATTGCTCCAATACTGAATGTGAGCTTCAAGGATAAAGGATAAAATCTAATTCTCTAGGATCCCAACCACTCCCTATCCCTCACTAGGGCTCATCGTTCAAATATCTGTTGTGATTCTTTCCTATGAACAACACTGTCTTTTTTTTTCTATAGAGAATACTATGGAATGGTTTGCTGATTTATAATTTCCTATAATATAATTCCCTGTGCTTGGGAACCATTCCCCTTCAGACTAACCAGTGTCATCCCATCACTTCTTGAGATGCTTCCTCTCATTTATCAAGACTGTGATCATAGCTTCTCAGCGCATTCCACTTCAGTCAACGTTGCCACAGGCTTCCAGCTCTTAGTCAGACTGTAGACCTGTCTCCGGGTCTAGCATATGTCCCACCATGTTCCTATATTCAGTAAAAATTAATAAAATAATCTCTAGGTACAGTGGGTTTCCTGTTGATTCTAAACCAGCATGCATGATATGCTGGGGGTGGAGATCGGTGGGGAACCCAGAGCTTCAAGCTTCAAACATGCTGAGGTTTCAGAGTTATTCTCTTGTTGGGCATGGTGGTGCACACCTGTAATCCCAGCATTTGGGAGGCACAGGTAGGAGGATGGCCATGAGTTAGAGGCCACCCTGCAATGACCTAGTGAATTCCAGGTGAGCTTGGGCTAGAGTGAGACCCTACCTCGAAAAAAAATAAAAAAGAATATTCTAGATTAGACAACCTAATAAATATGTCCTATATATCACAATCCAGCTAAACTTTAAAAATTCTTTATACAATGCCATCTTCTGGCATTCTAAAAGTCCTTTGATCCCTTTGCTTTATGAAAGAGGTACAATAAAGGGAATGCTTCTCTGAGGAGGGTTTGTTACATCTAGAGTGTAAATGTAGGTATGCCCTCCAGTTAGTTCTAGATTGTAAATATAAGAGAATCAGTGCTAGAAGCTTAGAATTGCAAGCCCCAAGCATTATCCCAAAACAATAATATCATATCATATTACAATAAAATCATCATCATCATCATAAAGCCTCTTATATACCTGGCACAGTCCAAGGTTGGAACATTAAAATTCTTAAGACTTTTTTAACTGAGAATTTTGGTATTCACTACCAGTGACTCCCAAGAAAGCTCTTTTCAGTATGTCATTTAAAGACTATGTTCTGCTTACTTATATGAAAATATTCATAGCATTATAAGTAGAAAAGACTGATTATAAAACAGTAAGATTTCCATGTTCTCCAAGGCTCCAGAACATTGCAGACGAAGGGGCAGAAAGGATGTAAGGGCCAGAAGATGGGAAGAAGGCTTTGGGAATCTTCTTCCAGACATGTGGTGGCTGTTGTGTGCGTGATTTCACTCACTACCTGCACAGGACCTTCACAATATGGGGCCCAATGACATTCCATCATGGATGATGAAGAAGGGCAAAAAAAAAAGGAAGTAGAAAAGAGACTCGTTGAGGAAAAGTAGGGGTTCAGTGAGAGCACAATGAAGAGCAGGGGCAAGGGAAATGGGGTGGCTCTGATCCAAATACATTTTGCACATGTACTAAAACTGTCCATAAAAGCAGTAAGATCTCATTTTTGTTCATAAATATTGCTTAAATATATTTGTTGCAATCAGGTTTCACATCGCTGGTAGAAATCACCCAACCAAGACCACCCTGTGGGGAAAATAAAAGAGGTTTATTTTGGCTTACATGCTCCAGCAGGAAGCTCCATAATGGCAGGGAAAATGATGGCATGAGCAGAGGGTGGACATCACCCCCTAGCCAACATCAGGTGGACAACAGCAACAGGAGAGTGTATCCAACACTGCCAAGGGGAAGCTGGCTATAACACCCAAGAGCCTGCTCCCAGCAATACACTGCCTCCTAGAGGTGTTAATTCCCAAATCTCCAGCAG
This sequence comes from Jaculus jaculus, assembly GCF_020740685.1. NCBI lineage: Eukaryota > Metazoa > Chordata > Mammalia > Rodentia > Dipodidae > Jaculus > Jaculus jaculus. The sequence goes on along the minus strand of NC_059116.1, from coordinate 19,439,940 downwards.
CTGGGAACCTAGCATTCATTCAGAACACCTAAGTTTATGATGGACACCTGAATCAAAACACCACATTCGGGCTGGAGAGATGGCTTAGCAGTTAAGCGCTTGCCTGTGAAGCATAAGGACCCCGGTTCGAGGCTCGGTTCCCCAGGTCCCACATTAGCCAGATGCACAAGGGGGCGCACGCGTCTGGAGTTCATTTGCAGAGGCTGGAAGCCCTGGCGCTACCATTCTCTCTCCCTCTATCTGTCTTTCTCTCTGTGTCTGTCGTTCTCAAATAAATAAATAAATAATTTAAAAAAAAACACCACATTCCACCGCTGGCCCGCATAAACTGATATCCATACATGATGTAAAATACAATGCATTCAGTACAACTTTAAAAGTCCCCATAGTTTTTTTTAATCAATTCCAATGACATTTATACATCCCCATAGTCCAAGATCTTTTAACTGAGCCATAATAGCAAAAAGTAACCTAAAAAAAAAACCATAATGGCACAGAATAAACATTCACACTGCAAAAGATGGTATTGGGCATAGCAAAGAAATACTCAAGCAATATATGATTTACACAGGGCAATCACCAAACTCTGTAGCTCCAAATCCAACAACTAGCCAGTGACAAGTCTCTAATTAAGTTTCTGGAGTTCCAATTCTGCCCCTCCAGCTAGGCTACTCAAAGTCCTGGAAAACTTCAACAGGGCTGGAAGCTTTCTTTAGCAGCCATCTCGTGGTCCCAGCATCTCCACTGGGTCTCCACTGCAAGCCACGGTTAATCCTCGTGGCTCCATGGGGTCTCCATGCAGGCATCCAGCAAACCTGCTTCACACTGCCCATGGCCAAAACACAAAGGCCAAAACACAAACTCAATGGCCCTCTCTTTCCTGCATTTCTTATACTCCACAATACCAGGGTGCCAATTTGTTAATCCAGGGGAGAATAAAGCAATAAAGCAGACTTTGAAGAACAGGACACTCCTTGAGCACTCAGACCCCTTCAAAAGAGTCCACATTCTTCCTGCTGCTCCAGTGCAGGTCAGATGGCCCAATCTCAAAGGTTTTAATCTCTCAATTGCAGCTGAATGGGTGGTTCACCCAAAGATTTTTCTTTCTGTGCCATATCCCTCTGCTCACACCAGTTCATTTCTATGCAAAGCAACCCTGCACAACATCTCAGGGCCCAGGCATAAGAGCAAACTTCCCACACAAACTGCTAACCCAGTCCTAGCAAAGCTCTTTCTCACCCTCATAAACCAAACCTCACAGTGCATAGTACTTACTGCATTCAGGTCTTTCAACTCTGACCAGAATAGTCCATCAAGCTGTACTTACAGCACTGCAAGGCATCTCTTAGGCCAAGGTTTCAAATCCTTCCACAATCCTCTTGAAAATCAGTTCCAAAGGCCAAAGCTACACAGTCAGGTGTCTAGCAGCAATCTCTGGTCGGTACCACTTAACTGTTGCAGTCAGGTTTGTATTGCTGGTAGAAATCACCCAACCAAGAGCAGCTTGTGGAAAAAAAGAGGCTTATTTTGGCTTACAGCCTTTACAGGATGCTCCATGATGGCAGGGGGAAAGGATGGCATGAGCAGAGGGTGGACATCACTCCCTAGCCAACATCAGGTGGACAATAGCAACAAGAGAGTGTGTCCAACACTGGCAAGGGGAAGCTGGCTATAGCACCCAAAACCCTGCCCCCAACAATACATTGGCTCCTGGAGGTGTTAATTCCCAAATCTCCATCATCTGGGAACCTAGCATTCAGAACACCTGGGTTTATGGAGGACACCTGAATCAAACCACCACAATATTGAAAACAGCCAGAAAGCAAGGCGCACTAACTGAGTAATAGGACTGCATGATTTTTCCCTCTTTTGCACTTTTGGCACTTGGGAGGCAGAGGTAGGAGAATTGCTGTGAGTTCGAGGCCACCCTGAGACTACATAGTAAATTCCAGGTCATCCTGGGCTAGAGTGAGACCCTACCTCAAAAAACCAAATAAATAAAAATAAAAATTATAAGAGCTACCTGGGCATGGTGGTGCATGCCTCTAATCTCAACACCTGGGAGGCAGAGGTAGGAGGATCGCCATGAGTTCAAGGCCACCCTGAGACTACATAGTGAATTCCAGGTCAGCCTGAGCCACCGTGAAACCCTACCTGGGAAATAAATTTATAAGAGCTGTAGATCCTTCCTAACTTTCTCCTTATGTCTATCTGATCTCTCTCTCTACATTCATCTACTAATTTCCCGACTGCCCAGCCCCTCTCACATCATCCCTACTGCAGAGGCTCCTTGGACAGAGTGAACACCAATACTAATTATCTGTGCATAAATTTCGAAAATGTGAGACTTCCTAAAGACATCTGCCTTCAACATCAGCAAGCTTTTTGCATTTTTTTCTCTGAGTTTATAAAGTCTCTTCTGAATTCTGTTAGCTAAGAAATGCACAGGTATTTCATTTAAAGTTGAAGCTATATGAAGTAAATACGTTTAAACCACTCAGTGATTGAGCTGAAATGGATGCGTTGGTACAATAGTGTGTGAGCAGCCCTCAGTACGAATGCGAGAAAATGAGGCCTTAGATGATTACTACCGCATCGAGACCCGGTTCATTACCAGCAAATTATGTTCTGTAAGAAATGCAAGCTAATTCAATGACAGCAAATAAATGCAATTCTTGTCTGAAGTCTCCCATGATAACGCAAAAGCCACCATCTAAAAGATAAAGAGGAAAATGATTCCTCCATTTAGATCTGTATTTCCGCTGCTTTAGAAAAGCAGCCAGGGTGGGTGGTGGGGCTGGAGAGATAGCTCAATGTTTAAGGCGTTTGCCTGCAAAGCCAGGTTCGATTCCCCAGGACGCACAGAAAGCCAGGTGCACAAGGTGCTGCACGTGTCTGGAGTTCATTTACAGTGGCTGGAGGCCGGCACACCTATTCTCTCTCTCTCTCTCTCTCTCTCTCTCTCTCTCTCATAAGCAACTAAAGAAGTAGAAAAAGTGCAAGCAGCCTGAGGCTGGTAAGATAGCTCAGTGGGTAAAGTGCTTGTCACGCCAGTGTGAGGATGGGAGTGTGGATCCCCGACCCCGCCTAAAGCCTATGCCGTAGCTCACATCTGTAAATGAAATGGGAGGCAGACGCTCCCAAAATCTCATGGGCCAGCTTACCTAGTGTACACAGTGGCAAGAAATAAGAAACCCTGCCTCGGGCTGGAGAGATGGCTTAGCGGTTAAGCGCTTGCCTGTGAAGCCTAAGGATCCCGGTTCAAGGCTCAGTACCCCAGGTCCCACGTTAGCCAGATGCACAAGGGGGCGCACGTGTCTGGAGTTCATTTGCAGAGGCTGGAAGCCCTGGTGCGCCCATTCTCTCTCTCTCCCTCTGTCTTTCTCTCTGTGTCTGTCGCTCTCAGATAAATAAATGAAAAATTAAAAAAAAAAAAAAGAAACCCTGCCTCAAACAAGGTGAAAGGCAAGGACTGGTACATGTTGTGGTACACACACACACACACACACACACACACACAATTTCTTTTTAAGCAGCAGCTTACTTTTCTGCATTGTTCCCTAGTACCACATGGCCATTCGTTATTTAGTTGAAATCTTTGAGGGTGAATGGAGATGGTCTCTGATGTACACTGGTGCAGGAAATTTCTTTTCCTTTATGTTGCTTAAGCTTCATCATAAATTTTTATATCAACTAGTGAAAGCTGCAGGTACATGAACTCCTGGCCATCTGCTCTCTGTTACCTGCTGGTCAAAGGTCTCCTCCTGAATGGCCACTTAGCCTCTGCAGCCTGATTCCCATCCGTTACAAATGGGAAGTCGTGTGAGACAGGCGTTAAGCTCTCTTTTAGCTCCCAAATTCTACGCATCAAAGAAGTGTTCTCTGCCTGCTCTTGCTTTCATTTTGCAACTTTATGTTTTCAAAAGCCCTTGCAGATATCTAAGTGCTTCTAAAGGAATTATCATACTTGCCTCGCAGTATATCTCTGCCAGGAAAGATGCCTAAGCAGTCCCTTTGAGTGGGGAAGATTGGCATTGGCTTTGCCGGACAAATGCTGGATCATTAAGCCACATCCTCAGACCCTAAGGTGATATTATAGAAAGAGTTTCTAAGAGTTGGGGACAACACGGGGAGTTGGCTCAGTGGGCAAGAGTGCTTGCTGCACCCACATAAAAGCCTGAGAGGACATGAGCCTGCCTGGGTTCAATTCCCCAGAACCCATGTAAAAAGCTGGATGTGGCCCTTCATATCTGTAACCCCAGTCCTGGGAGAGAGGAGAGACTGGAGAATTTCTGGGGCTTGCTGACCAAAAACATCAGCGCTAGGTTGGGTGAGAGACTCCACCTCAAGGAAAGACATGGATGAGCTATGGAGGAAGACACCAACGTTCTCCTCTGGCCCCCAAGACAGAGAGAGAAAGAGAAAGACAGAGAGAGAGAAATGATTTTAGGTTAGGCAATCTAGTCATTATATCCTATATTATCACAATCCAGCTAACAATTTAAAATGTTTATTTATGGATCGAGTGACTGATTAATTTTAAGAGAAAAATAGAGAGAGAGAAAGAGAAAAAGTGTGTGTGTGTGTGTGTGTGTGTGTGAGAAAGAGAGAGAGAGAGAGGGTGCACCAGGGCCTCCTGTGGCTACATCTGGCTTTACGTGGGTGCTGAGGAATTGAACCCCAAAGAGCAAGCTTTGAAAGCAAACTGCCTTTAACTGCTGAGCCACCTCCTCAGCTCAATCCAGCTTTCTCTTTAAAACATTTTATAAATGCAGTTTCCTGGTGTTCTAAAATCCTTTGATCTTGCTTTGTGGCAGAAGTACAATAAAGGGAATGCTTCTTGGAGGAAGGTCCATCAGTGTTACCTTGTAATTGTAAGTATGCCTCAGAACCAGTAGTTAAACCTTAAAATCAGAAGTCCCAAACATTACCCTGAAAACGTGATCCCATAGCACCACATTACAGGGAAATCATCATCAACCTCTTATGTGCCTGGCATGGTGCAAGGTAGGCAGACAGTAGGAATTATCAACTTTTTATATGTGGCATCTGGTGCCAATAATTCTAAGAAATCTCTTTTCAGCATGTGATGTAAATAATAGATTAAGTTTAGTTACATGAAAATATATTCATAGAATTATAGGTGAAAAAGACATTTCTTTTTTTGGAGAGAGGGACAGATGGAGAGAGAGAGAGAATTGTTGCATCAGGGCCTCAGCCACTGAAACCAAAATCTAGATGCTTGCGCCACCTAGTGGGCATGTGTGCCCTTGCGCTTGCCTCACCTTTGTGTGTCTTAATGTGGGATCTGGAGAGTTGAACACGGGTCCTTAGGCTTCGCAGGCAAGCCCCTTAACCACTAAGCCATCTCTTCAGCCTGATTTCATTTTCTTTGAAAAAATGTTTTATTTATTTAGTTATTTGAGAGAGAGTGAGAGGAAGAGGGAAGGAGGGAGGAAGAGATAGAGAGAGAATGAGCACAGCAAGGCCTCCAGCTGCTGCAAATGAACTCCAGATACATGCGCTACTTCGTGCATCTGGCTTACGTGGGTACTGGGGAATACAACTTAGGTCCTTAGGCGTCACAGCCATGTGCCTTATCTGCTAAGCCATCTCTTCAGCCCTTCATTTTTGTTTATACATATTGTACTGAGGCTCTAAGAACCAGGAAGGCAAAGTTCCTGGGCTCTCCTATTCAAGTGTTTGCAGGCTGGTAGTGAGCTCACGATTTCTCTGACATGCTCAGATGTGACACAGATCACACAGAAGTGCTCTTTCTCTGTTTGACCCAAAAGCTCCTTTAAAGTAATCTGGTCCAACCACCTCCCTTGATAGATCACAATCCAGAAGTCTAGACTTTTCCCCATAAGCACAGTTCAAAGCCTTGTCTCTTTTAATCCAAGTGTCTTCCTTCAATCAGCTGTGCCCTTCCAGGATGAATAATTCCCTCTAGAGGCCAGGGAAATAGATGGAGTAAATTCCACTGAATCCCTCTGTAAATGGCGTGTAGTTTATCTGGCTGTCAGGTATTTCCTTTTAAAGGTCACTCTTCCTTGGTAAGAAATTTTCTCTGATGTTCTTGTTAGAAGCAAACTGAGTTGTTTGGGAACAAGGAAGAAAATCTGATTGTGCATGAGTGCTTTTTCTCAGCAGGGTTTTATTCTCCCATTTTTGATATTTCTTTTGTATGTGTGTATACAAGTTGACTACAAAACTTTAAAAACAAAATACGAAAAGTATGACAAAGAAATACAACCAGTGATAAGCTAAGCAGCTATCTTATTGATCAGCATGCTAGTATGCACATTATGTATGTCCTGTGGATAATTTTACAGTCTCTCATCTAGCAAAAGGTCACTTTCAGTGTTATTTTAACTGAAATATCAAGCCTCACATGTTTGCTCTGATCTTGCCTGTATTCTTTAGAGACAGTCAGAGAACTTTGTGCTCAGAAACGACCAGAACAGATGGTGGCTGACCCAATGAAATAAACTCCAGCCCATGAGGAGTAATTGGATTAAAAAAATGATAATAATATATAAGGCTAATTCTAGAAAACAGTTCTAGACTATTGAATGTGTTGATTCTTCTACCTACAAGGATAAGCTGAGAAGAGAGGAAATGTGCTCCAAAGACTCAGTAAAATAGGAAATGAAGGAAAGCAGTGTGCTGGCTCAGGGCTGTATGTGACCCATCGTCAGAGAAGGTAAGTTAGAAGCTCAGGTCACCTGTCCATCTACCACATCCCTCTCTGTAGCAGCCCTGCCTATATGTATAAAGAAAGAACTGCATAGAGCATCTATACCGTATTACCACTAGCGGATTTGCTTCTTAATTCCATCCCACTGTTACCTGGTGACATTATGGTTACTGCTACCATTATTTTCCAGTGAGAAGATTGAAAAGTGAAAATAAACCCAACCCATATAAATTTAGATAATCAGTAAATCCATCTGAATTCAAAAGTAGGTATTCCAAGTTTCCTACTAAACTAGCCTTTGCTCTCATCATAGAATATAATACCTAATCAAGTACATGAAAATTGTTACCTTTCACTGAAAATGGTCAAAATTTTCATAATGTTTTTCATACATTTCCCAACAATTTCAACTTGTAAAATACAAACATAATGATAGGGAGATAAAATATCTACATCTGAGTGTTTTACATCATTCAATTCTAGTTATTTCTAACATCTGGATTTAAGTGGTTGTTGTTTTTGTTATTTTTTTTTCCAGAGGATTCACTATGTAGCCCTGGCTGACTTTGAAGTTGCAATCCTTCTCTCTCTCTTCCTTCCAAGAGATGGGGTTAAAGATGTGAGCCATCACATCACATGGACTTAAATTTTATTAACAAGAAGAAATCTACTGTGTTATAACATGGGCTATAATGACCAGCTTCCTACTTCCTTAAATAGACATATATATCCTATTGTCCTATTAATATGCTCCAATAACCATTAGGAAAATAAATATTTTTATATTCTCCTCTAGCTAGATATATTGGGTTCAAAATGTCTAACCACTTGACATAAGTTGTTAAACAATTAAAAAAATTACTAAATTTTCCAAAAAAATCTTATTAAATATCAGCAAACAAGTCGGGGTTTGTGGCACATGCCTTTAATCCCAGGTCTTAGGAGGCAGAGATACAAGGATCACTGTGTGAGTTCAAGGCCAGCCTGAGAATACAGAATGAGGTCCAAGTCAGCCTGGTCTAGATACTACCTCAAAAAAAAAAAAAAGAAAAAGAAAAGTATCAGCAAACAAAATGGAGGAAAGTTCTTTTTTTTTTTTTTTTTTTTTTTTTTTTTCCTTGACATGCTTTAAAAATCCAAAGAAAAGATAGGGAGTTTTTCTTTATTTGCATGTACACATTGTACATGGGACAGTATACACAAGAACATTTCCATACAAGCAGATAGCGTGATCTGAGTATGTTTCCATCACTCCGCCTGTTTTCCTTTCCCTGCCATTAATCTTCTTCATTTCCCTAGATATTTCTTTCTACTCTCATGTCATACCTACATGTGAAGGCAGATTCCTATCTCTCGCCAGGCACAAAAATCAATTCCAAATGGCTCAGAGACCTTAATGTAAGGTCTGAAACAGCCGCTAGAGCAAAAAAAAACATACAGAAAATACTTCAATATATAAGCATAGTCGAGGATTTTCTGGAAAGGACTCTAATCAGTCTGGAAATAGTGTCAAGAACTGACTAATGGGATGGCATGAAATTAAAAGGCTCTGCACAGCGAAGGAAATGATTAATCTCATGAAGAGACAGCCTACAAGACGGGAGACAATCTACCAATTACACATCTGACAGAGGATTGAGGACATGATCTTCGTGGCAATTAACGGATGAGCTGTAGTTTTCACCTTGGCCTTAAAGGCTAAAGAGACCACAATTTGGAAAGATTATTAGAAACCAAATGGCAATCTTTTGCTGTCCTGTGCCTGTATGATGGCCCTGACTTTTAATAGAAGCAACAGGAAGAGGTAGTGACCATCTTTCTAGTGACCATTGCTACAAAAATAATTCTTTGGGAGCAAAGATCTTAAGGAACAAATATTTCAGATCTTGGCCACATAGTACAACAGAATTGACCTTTATCAAAAATGATTCTGTCTCTCTCTCTCTCTCTTTTTTTTTTTTGTAGGAGATGTAGACACAGTATTCCTATTTGATTACAGTTGATTCAATTCTGCAATCAGAATGGCTTAAGCTTGGGGCTGACCGTTCTTCAAGCATATCTTTCTGTCTAGACAAAACGTGGCAAAGCTGACCAAAGAGGTGAGGATCGTTATCACCTTGCCGTTTTAATCAGGCAACATTAAAAAAATAGCCAAATGTCTGGAGTCTGGGCTTAAAGGTGAGCTTGCAGCCACAACCCTCCAGTACACTCCCCACCAGGGCAGGGATGTAACGCATTTTGTATAGTGTTTGTATGGCTGTAGTCGGCATAGACGTAGTTTGTGCCTATCAGACACACAAGTCCTGGGTTTGATCCACACACGGCAGAGAAGACCCAGAATTGTGGCACGCACTGACGGTCCCAAAACGCAGGAGATAGAGGCAAGAGGATGTGGTCATGAAGTTCAAGGTCATCTTAGCTATGATTTGAGTTTGAGGCAGGCCGGCCTGGGATACCTAAAACCCTGCCTTTAAAAAAAAAAGTTTAGAAGGCTGGAGAGATGGCTTAGCAGTTAAGGCACATGCTTGCGAAACCTAAGGACCCCAGTTCAATTCTCCAGGTCCCACCTAAGCCATGTGTACATGGTGGCACATGCATCTGGAGTTCGTTTTGCAGTTCCTGGAGGCCCTGGCATGCCTATTCTCTCTCTTTCTCTCTCTTCCCCCTCTCTGTCTCAAATAAATAAATAAAAATAAATCTTAAAAACAATGTTTAGAGCTGGAGACATGGCTCAGAGGTTAAGGAACTTGCCCGCAGAGCCTAAGGACCCAGATTCAATTCCCCAGTACCTCATAAAGCCAGATTCACAAGGTGGTGCATGCGTCTGGAGTTCATTTGCAGTGGTTGGAGGCCCTGGCATGCCCATTCTCTATCTGCCTCTCTCTCTCTCTCTCTCCCCCTCTCTCATCTATCTCTCAATAAATAAATAAATGATTAGTGTAGTATTCTTGGGTATACCCATGCCACAAAACTAGACCAGCTGTGTGGTGTATTGTGAGAGTTTGAATGCATGGTCCCGCAGACTCAGTAATTTTTTTTTTTTTTTTATTAAACATCCTACTTGAGTCCCTAATAGGGAAATCCCTGCTACAAGGAGGCTTGTCACTGGGGTGGATGGTGAGGTCCAACCCTAAGGTATGTTTGAGGGTAGATCTCCAGCCCAGCCCTGCAAGGTGTGGAGAGAGTCATTTTCAGCTCTGGCAGTTGATATGTCATGGTGCTAGCTGGATCTGTGGTACTGGGTCTGTGAAAGGGAGCCAGCTTTTTCCACCACTGATCAAGCTTCCTCTAGATCCATTAGCCTGAAATAAATCCCTTCCTCCTATAAACTGTGTCTGGTTGAATGTTTGTCCCAGAGCAACAAGAAGCTGAGTGCAACAAGGTGAAAAGCTATCGGGCCAGAATCCCTACAACCTGCACCTTCCTTCGTTTAGTTCTGTAACTTTCCACTGCTCACTGGTGTCTTGGATTAGCCAACGTACATTATCTTTCATCCAGAATTGTACTAAACCCATCAGGAAGCCATGCAGGACACCCTGCTGTTCTGATCTCTCTCCACTCACCATGTAAAATAACCTGATTATCATATAACCAAAGGTACAACATTCTGAAAAATATGGATTAATCGCTGTCCATTGCAACCCCAGGGCTCATCCACCTGTTTGCTTTTTTCATCATTGAAATGTATAGAAATTCACAGCCCTAAAAATGATATATTAGGGCTAGGGATATAACTCAGTCATAGATCATTTGCCTATTGCGTGTGAGGCCCTGGCTCAGTTCCTAGCATAATAGTAATAATAATAATAATAATAATAGTAATAGTGTTCTATGGCATTGATGCTAATAAAATATGTACCAGCAAACTTACCATGTAACACACATAACATCATATTCATGGAAATAGCATTGTCATATTTATTTTTGTTGACTTTTTATTGAGAAATTCTGAACATACAGACAATATACCATAATCATAATCCCCTCCCACAACCCTCATTTTCTCCCTCCCAAATCTGCCCTCCACTGAATCTCTTCTTCTTTCCAACTAGGCACTCCTCTAGTTTTTCCTTTTTTAAATATTTTATTTTATTTATTTATTTATTTATTGGACAGAGAGAGAGAGAGAGAATGAGTGCACCAGGGCCTACAGTTGCTGCAGATGAACTCCAGATGTCTGCTGTCTGCACCCCCTTAGCACCTGGCTAACATGGGTCCTGGGAAATCAAACCTAGGTCCTTTGGCTTTGAAGGCAAGTACCTTAACCACTAAGCCATCCCTCCAGCCCTATTTTTTTTCCTTTTTATTAACTGCTTCCATACTTACAGACAATAAACCATGATAATTCCCTCCCCCCTTTCCCTTTCACAGATCTACACTCCATCATATATCCCCTCCTTCTCTCCATTAGTCTCACTTTTATTTTGATGTCATCATCTCTTCCTCCTATTATGCAGGTCTTGAGAAGATAGTGCTGGGCAGCGCAAGGTCAGGGGTATTGAAGCCAATTTCTGTCTGGTTGGTTGCATTGTAAGGAGTCCTGCCCTTCCTTTGGCTCTTACATTCTTCCTGCCACCTCTTCTGCAATGGACCCTGAGCCTTTGGAGGTGTGATAGGGATGTTTGAGTGCTGAACATTCCTCCATCATGGCTTCTTGGCATTTTGGTCTTTTGGAATATCCCAGTGGTCACCTCCATCTGAAAAGAGAAGCTTCTCTAACCAGAAGTGAGAGTGGTATTGAACATTAAGTAACAGGCTTACATTTGATGTCATCATTTTTTCCTCTCCTATTATGCAGGTCAGAAACTGTAAAGTCATGAATACTACTGCCTCCTTGTGTCTGGAAGACAGTATTGCAAAGCACTCCTCTTTTGGCTCTTATATTCCTTCCACCATCTCTTCCATGATGGTACCTTCACCTTAGAGACTGTGATAGAAATAACTTGCAGAAGCTTGCAGGGCTCACTGATGAACACACCACTATCATGTCTTAACACTTTGGTGAGTTTTGAAGTACCCCCAATGTCCATCACCACTTGAAAAGAGATTTGCTAACCAAAAATGAGAGTAGCATTAACATATGGGCATTGACATAAGTATTTAGAGGGCAGTTACATGGCATCATATAGCCACTTAGCCAGTTCACAGTAGTAGTTTCTTCCTAGGTCTCCAGGGTCATAGGCTTGTGATTAGGTGTTTAGTACCAGGCAGGAATTCCCTCCCATAGAGCAGGCCTCAAGTCCAATCAGAGAGCAGTTGGTCTCCCCCATAACATGCATGCCACTGTTACGGTAGTTTGTGCATTTGGCCTGTCTGGGTCCACAGTTAGTTGACACCGTTGATCACTTTTGTCCACAAACAGGCTACATAGGTCTTTCCAGCATCTTGACAGGGAGTCAGCAGGGTGGAGTCTTCCAGTTCAGCGCCAGCTTTATTTCTCAGGGACCTGTAACCCAAGCATGTGGAGTCTTCAGCAATAGGGTCTTACCTTCTACTTTTGGTGGTCAACCAATATCCTTGGCAATAGCCTGTAATGTTTTGGAGGCATTAACACCTCCCTGACCAATAAGTCACTGAAAAGTATCCTGCTCCTGGCACTGACATTTTCTTGTAACAAGTTATGGCTTCTGGGCATAGCATTATCAGTTAAAAAAAAAATATATATAAAAACATTGTGGATCATTCTTCTTTCTTTTTGGAACATTTTCCAAAAATTATTTTCCCCCTCTATCCTTTTTCCTGTTCAATGAAAGGCAAGGGAATTTAGTGTTCTCTCTTTTACAGGATTGATTAAAAAAAAAAAAAAATGGAAGCCTATACAACCCTCTAATAATTACAGCTGTGTTCTCTATAGGCCTTTTGATGCCAAAAAAAAAAAAAAAAAAAAAAAAAAAACCTCACTCAATAAGTTGAGGAGTGTGATGGGGATAGAGTTCTAGTTCTACATAGCATGTTCATTAAACTAAGTATTTATACACTGCCTATGTAAACATAACATATTGAGTGGTAGTTTTAAGCAGCTATGTTATATATATATGTGTGTATATCCACTTACAGTTTGGCTTTTTGAACTGTATTCCTTAGAGACACCAGCAGCTCCAACACTAGGTACACAGTCAATAATTACTTTCATCTTTCTCCTTTTATTTACTCTTGAGGAAATTCATTAAGAGGAAGAACGACAGCAATGCCCTGCTAAGCCATTTTGATTGCTTTCCTAATTCATTTATCATGACCTTTGGAACTATTAGTTTGGTTTCCACCTTCTATTCATCCAGAGTCTTATTTTATTAAAACTAAGTTTTGCATTCTCACTGGATGTTTTAAAATGGTCCTTTTCGCCTGTATCCTACTTTGTGATACGTGGTAGATTTTCTTTTCTAAACACACAGAATTATAGTACACAGGATCACTGAAGGCGACTGTGGGCCACTCATAAAACTTTGAAAGAGGGCTGGAGAGATGGCTTAGCAGTTAAGTGCTTGCCTGTGAAGCCTAAGGACCCCGGTTCGAGGCTCGGTTCCCCAGGTCCCACGTTAGCCAGATGCACAAGGGGGCGCACGCGTCTGGAGTTCGTTTGCAGAGGCTGCAAGCCCTGGCGCGCCCATTCTCTCTCTCTCCCTCTATCTGTCTTTCTCTCTGTGTCTGCCGCTCTCAAATAAATAAATAAAAATTAAAAAAAAAAAACTTTGAAAGATGTTTATTCATCACTTATCCTCACATCCCTCCACATGGGAAAGAGTCACGGAAGAAGGAAAAGCAAACAGTGGGAGGACGCATCACAAGTTAGTCACGGTGCTAAGTGCCACTACACCCACCACAGCGTGGAACCCTCACAGCAGCCTGCCAGTTAGGTAAAAGGGCACCAGTACTAGAGGTAAAGAAGTCGTGACTCCAGGAGGAATAACAGCCTGCCAAGGTCAAACAGTGAGCACTGGACTTGAACTAGCTAGTACCAAGTTCTGTGGATCTTCCTATTCTCTGTTCTCAAACTTAAGTTCCTAAGAGTCCACTATAGGTTTCATATATATCTATATCTATATCTATATCTATCTATCTATACACACACACACACACACACACACACACACACACACACACATATATATATATATATATATATATAAAGTATACTACCTTACTGACTTGTCGCTCTCCCCTTAGCTCTTCCTCCCAGGAGCCTTCTAACTACTTCTCAGTCTCTTAGACTGAATACTGAATCCTTGGCCAACTAACCACATAAGAAAACGTGCTATATTTTGTGACTTCCTTAAAATAGAATTTCAACTACTAAAGCACAGGCTTCTCATTCTCTTTGATAGATAATATCAAGAGAATTATTAAGGGAATAGTGATAATCTTAATTAATATATGTACAAAATAAAAATAATAATAATAGAACTACCTAAAGGAAAGGTGGTCCCAGGGAACCAAAAGGGGGGGAGGACAAAATTAAGCATGGTGTTAGATCAACTGTCAACATGCATTTATGCCAAAACCTGGTTTTGTGAGGCATTCAGTTTTACTTTTTTTAAGATTTAGAACCGCTTCAATATGCACTACTTTAAGGATATAGAATCTGCATTTTCTCTTATTAATCTCGGAAATCATCTAGCTGTAAATTTTGAAATGGATTGGAGAATATAAAGTATTTCACATCCTATCATGTTCTGCAGCAGAATCATGAAAAATCCACCCAAATTCTGGTATATGAAGCTATCACGAAATGTAAGCACCTCGCCCACCAGTGAGGATCGTCAGGATGTAAAGCAAAGCCAGGCAAAGCATGAAATGAAGGAAGGACTAACAGCGTCACCGTCGTGTTCATTATCTGCAGTACAGTGAAAATCATCACCATCCTCCGGTGGTCCAACATTTCTGGCTCCTGTAGTATATTAGAGAGAGATTACTCATTCCCCCCTCACTAAGTAGCTATTAAATATTATTAATCATTTGTATGAGAAGTTAGTCTTGTAAAGTATTCAATACTAAAAGACTAAAGATTTGGCTTCATGGGAATAAAAACATCAAAACCATCTTCTATTCATGTTGAATTGTCACTTGTAAAAGGTTATCTACCTATTGTTTGAGATAGGGATGAAGAGAGAGGGGGAGAAGAAGAGGAGGAGGAGGAAGAGAAAAGATTGTTGGATCAAATAGGTGATTCCTCAATCAGTATGGGCTGGCTGTGGAAATAGACTGCTCACCCTTTTCCCTGGAGTAAAGCACACAGTAAGAAGCATATTTGTGCTGTACGTCCTGGGCATACATCACTGGACAGACTGCCCTTCCTTTGGGGCTGTGCTGTGGTATTGAAGCCAATTACACTTAGCAGACTGGGGTTGCCATTTGTTACTGTAAAGTCAATTATATTAAGGTCAAATTCAAATGTTAGACTAATACAAAATTTTATTTTTAGGACATCTTTAACCTTTGGAAATTTAAAAGGGTTTGGTGGAAAGAGTACAAGTGAACAAAAAGTATTTGAACATAATGTGTGTATATTAATAATATCATTATATTATCACTATATTATATGATAATATTATTAATAATATAAGGGATTTTCCTACCTTCTAAGCTTTATTTTATGGAAGTGTTTAGAAAAGTTAAATCACTTCAACTCTAACCTATATGAGAACCAAGGGATATTGATCAATAAACGGATAAGATTTAGATGACCTCTCTAGGTAGAAAAATTGTAATACAATTAGGGATAAAATTCAGATGTTGTAACCCACGATGCACAGACTTTTCTACCATATATTTTGAAATATCAATAGTATGTCCATAAAGTTTATCAGCTTGTTAAAGTATACTGTTACTTAAAAAGCAAGATAGTTTATACATAAAACCAACAGCAAGTACTTGTAGAAATAACCACATACAGTACAACAAAGTAATGTTCATTCAATTTGTTGTCTATTTTAGAAGAAAGAATTAAAGAAGGATGGCCATACATGAACCAAACAATATATATTTGTTTATTCCCACAAAATCAAATTTCCAATCTCTATCATGTGATTGAAAATACACTCTCAAACAAATTACTAATACTGTTTTACTATCAATTATTTGGGGAAAAATGAGGAATCTTTCATGTAATAAAAGCTCCTTATCTTTTACTGGAAATGGATAAAACAGTCAAATAGTTTGAAACGTCAGTGAAATGAAAGTCAAGAAAATACCATATGTGTGTGTGGGGGGGTGGGTGGGTGTTATTTTAGAAAAATAAAATATATTCTCCTTTACTAAATCTATTCATAACACCTTCCCCCACCCCCGCAAAAAAAAAGAGAACTGGAGGGATGAAGGGATGACTTAGAAGCTAAGGCATTTGCCTGCAAAGCCAAAGGATCCCAGTTTGATTCCCCAGGACCCACGTAACCAGATGCACAAGGAGGTATATGCATCTAGAGTTCATTTGCAGTGGCTGGAGGCCCTGGTGCAGCCATTCTCTCTCTCCTCTCTCTCTTTCTCACTCTCAAAAAAAGAAAGAAAGAAAGAAGGAAAGAAAGAAAGAAATAAAGAAGGAAAGCAAGAATCGGAATGAAAGCAATAGACTATAAAATATGATATATAAAATATATAGTAATATATGATATTATATATGATACTATATACATTTGTGCTAGATATATATGACAAAGGTCTGTTTTCCAAAATATAGTCCTAAAAGCACTTTTAGGACTCAACAGTAAGAAAAGGAACAACACAATTTAAAAATAAGAAAAACATTTGAAGAGTTACCACACCAAGGAACATACGTATTGGCAAAAATGTGTAAGAGCCATTCAACATTATATGCTGTCAGGGAAGTGTAAATTAAAATGAAACACCACCTGAACTCAAATGAAACCCCAGTCCAAACTACTCACACCCCCGAAAGTGCTGAGGGTGGAGAGCAACAGGAGTTCTCCTTCACTGATTGAAATGGTACAAGCACTTTATAAGACACTGGGTCAGTTTCTTACAAAAATGAGAACACCTTCCTGTATAAACCTGTAATCACACATGCTCTTTGGGACTTACTCAGGTAATGTGAAAACTTCTGTTCACACAAGAGTGTGCACACAGAGGTCTATAGCCATTTTATTCATAACTGACCAAGCATAGAGGCAATCAAGATATTCTCCACTAAGTAAGTGAAGGATTGGAGTGTGCTACATCCGCATAGTGCTTTGTTAGTTAACACTGAAAAGAAATATCAGGCCATGACATGTTTCATGAAAACATCAATGTGCAGATTACTAAGTAGAGGAAATGAATCTGAAAAGGCTACATACATCATCTGATTCCAACCAGATAACATTTTGAAAAACGACATGACTATGAAGGCAGTAAACAGATTGGTGGTCATCCATTATTGAAGGTAAGGGGAGGATTTTTAAGGGAATGACATCATTTTGTATGACAGTACAATGATACATTTGTCCAAAGTCAAACACTGTGGGACACCACAACTGAAGCTCAATGCACACCATGGACTTCTGGTGATGATGATGTGCTGATACAGGCTCACCAATCCTAACAAACCTACTGCTCTGTTTGTAGACATATCGTTAATGATGGAGACTAGACATGTGTTGAGCAAATGAATACATGGAAAATCCTTGTGACTTCCTTTCAATTTTCTGTGAATATCATACTGACCCCCCAAAATAAAATCTATAGTAAGAAATAAGCTATCTACATTATCTTGCTTAGGAAATTAGCCATACAGGCAGGAAAAATATAAGTAAATGTTACATACAAAAATTAATTCTAAGCCAGGCGTGATGGTGCACGCCTTTAATCCCAGCACTCAGGAGGCAGAGGTAGGAGGATCACCATGAGTTCGAGGCCACCCTGAGACTCCGTAGTGAATCCCAGGTCAGCCTGGGCTAGAGTGAGACCCTACCTCAAAAAAAAAAAAAAAAAATATATATATATATATATATATATATATATATATATATATATAAATTCTGCATAAATACTTTAATATAAAAAACTTTAAAGCTTTTGAAAGAAAATATCAGAATTTCTTTAACAGAGCAAATAAAATAAAAACCATAAAAGACTTAGAAATGTAACTATACTATCAAAGATTTCAAGTATCAACATTCCATAGACATACAAAATGCAAGAAATAGATAGCTGTGTAATTCATAAGAAATTAACATTTATAATATATTAATTATCTAGAAATAGAGAATCAAAGATGGACATAGTGACACATGCTTATATCCCAACACTCAAGAGGGGAATGCAGGAGGGTCACATTGAAGGGCATCCTAGACTAGTTAGCTAGTTCCAGGGAAACCTAATCTACATGTTGAAACCCTGTCTCAAGGAAAGAAAGAATATAAAGAAAACAACGATGAAAAGGAAATAGACAACAGACAAATAGAAACGTAGGCAGATAGGGCTGGATAGATAGCTCAACAGTTAAGGCACTTGCCTGCAAAGACAAATGACCTGGGTTCAATTCCCCAGAACACACGTAAAGCCAGATGCACAGAGTGGCACATGCATCTGGAGCTTGTAGGGGGTAGAAACCCTAATGTAGCCATTTCTCTCTCTCTCTCTCTCTCTCTCTCTCTCTCTCTCTCTCTCTCTCCTTTCAAATAAATAAAATTTTTAAAAAGAAAAGTAGGGAAATAATTACAGATAAACTTTACAGAAAAAAAAACTTCCATAACCAAAAAACCCAAATGACAAAAATGTGGAGGGAGGGGAGGTAGAACTCTTGGACGTACTAATAATTAAGGGAGTTATATCAGTTACTTTCTCATTGCTTGGACAAAATACTTCACCAGTGTTCCAGGGTGTGGTGGGTAGGTTCTGCAGTCAACTTGATCAGATTAGGAATCAAGCAAGAGGTGCTCCTTTTGGGCAGGTCTGTGCAGGTGTCTTCAGGAAGGAATAATTGAATGATGAAACCCTTCCTTCAGGGTGGGCAACCTGGTGGGAGAGTGTGCATAGGAGGTCTCAAGAGGACTCGGAGTGTTTATCTCATGTCCAGGTGCTCCTGCTATTCGTTCAAACTAATGAGTCTATGGGGGACAACTTAGATTCAAGCCTCTTCCTTCCACCCCTGGCCCTCATTGACTCAGGACCATCTTGATGCAAAATGAAGTCGATCCAAGGTCCCTATAGTTAAGTCCTATATTAAAGGTCCCTGTAGTTTTTGCACATTTCATCACTTCAAAAGCCCAAATTTAGCCAAGTATAGTGACACATGCCTTTAATCCCAGCATGAGGAAGGCAGGGGCAGGAGGATTATTGTGAGTTCAAGGTCACCCTGAGACTACATGGTGAATTCCAGGGCAGCCTGGGCTAGAGCAAGACCCTACCTCAGCAACAACAACAAAAAAAATTCCAAAATTTCATCTGAGATTCAAAGCAGTCTCTTAACCATGAGCCCTGAAAAATCAAAATATAAGTTAAATACTTCCAGCATACAATGGTACCAAGTAAACATCCCTGTTTCAAAAGGGAGGAATGGAGAGGGGCATACTGAGAAAAGATTGATTAAATGCAAGATTGAAATGCAGCCTTCCTTAGCAGCCATCTCGTGGTTCCAGCATCTCCACTGGGTCTCCACTGCAATCCACGGTTTATCCTCATGGCTCCATGGGGTCTCCATGCATGCATCCAGCAAACCTGCTTCACACTGCCCATGGCCATTTCCAAAACACAAGACCATATTACAAATTTAATGACCCTCTCTTTCCTGCATTTCTTATACTCCACAATACAAGGTAGGGTGCCAATTTGTTAATCCAGGTGGGAACAAAGCAGACTTTTAAGATCAGGACACTCTTTGAACATTCAGGCCCCTTCAAAAAGAGTCTACATTCTTCCTATTGCCCCAGTGCAAGTCAACTGGCCCAATATGAAAAGTTGTAATCTCTCACATAATTTCAGCTGAACAGGCAGAAGTTTCAGCCCAAAGATTTCTTTCTATGACATATCCCTCTGCTCACACCAGTCTGTTTCTATGCACTGCAACCCTGCACAAGTTCTCAGGACATGAGTATAACAGCAAGCCTCTCACACAAACTGCTTCTAGCCCAGTCCAGACAAAGCTCCTTTTCACCCTCATAAGCCAAATCTCACAGTCCATAGTTCTTACTGCATTCAGGTCTTGCAACTCTGACCAGAACAGTCCATCAAGCTGTACTTACAGCACTGCAAAGTGTCTCTTAGGCCAAGGTTTCAACTCCTCCCACATTCCTCTAGAAAATCAGCTCCAAAAGGCCAAAGTGACACAGTCAGGTGTCTAACAGTAAATGACCCCACTTCTGGTACCAATTCTACGTATATAGAAGCCCATTTGTGAAATAAGTAGCATTGTATTAAGTGTCAAGGATCAAATGTTGACTTACTTAAATTGAAAAGAAAACACTTCTAAGAGAGCAATTGTCACTGGAGTACACTTGGTGAGATTATGATAATCCTCTGTTTCCTTCCAGACATCTGTCTTCTGAACAAGTAAAATTTGGAGATGCAATAAGCATTATTTCTCAGTTCTCTGATAAAAACACCTATGTCTGATATTCCACCCCCTCCCCAACATTACAGCATCACAAGTGGTTTTGAGATGTAAGAAAGCAAGGAATATGCAGAGACTTCCAATTAATGCTTTTGAAATAAATAACACTTGCTAATTATTCATGAGGACAATTACAGGGATTCTTTGTCTATATTTTAGTCATACATGTACAAACCAAGAACATAGTAACAAAGTGAATTTGATTTTACAGTAGACTTTTCTTGAAGGCATTTTACTTCATTGCTGATCCTCCACCCTCTACACACACAACACACACTCAATGCGACCAGTGGTCCATAAAATTCTGGTTTCCTAGGAGATCTCAGTTCTACAGTCTCTGAAAAAAAAATCTAGATGTTTTCATTTTCAAAGCAAGCTATCCTCTTAGCAAAAGGCTTTTGATCTCTTTGGGGAAAGGATGAGAAGAAAGTTTTGTTATTAACATAACATTCTTCCCCAAGGTGCAATGGGCTCTATATATGTGAATGTCTTACTTATAAACTTGTTGAGAAGCCAAGAGTTTCTGTATCTGTTTCCCAATTAAGGTTCCTGTAATCTAGACCAACAGGCTTATAAAATAAATATTTTGCTGGGTGTGAGATGAATGCTTGCTTGATCCTTAAGATTAATTAACCACAAAGATAAATGCACTCTGGTTATTTCTATTGTCTGCTTTTAAAATTCTTTTCTAAAATATATTTTTATTTATTTGCAAGAAGAGAAACACAACAGGCTCACTAGGGTCTCTTGCCACTGCAAATGAATTCCAGTTGCATTCACCATTTTGTGCATCTGGCTTTACATGGGCACTTGGAGAATGGAACCCTGGGCCATCAGGTTTTACAAGCAAGCACCTTTAACCACTGAGCAATCTGTCCAGCCCCAGTTTTGTTAATTCTGTAGTTGGAATCTTAAATGTCACTCAACTGCTCTTTTTTAAAACACTGGCCCCTAAAAAGGCACTACTGGGATGTGGTAGGAACTTTAAGAGGTGGGTCTTAGTGACAGTTATCTCAGAGAGAAGGAGACCCTTCCTGTTAATATTTTTCACATCCTAGTTATGAGGTCGGTATTTTTTTTTTTTAACCATCATGTACTCTTGCCACGATATACTGCCATTGATAAGTTCTCCCGAACTGAAACATTCCACCCTGGAAGGAGGCTTGTTAGGAAATCCTCAATGAAGCAAGGACTCCTGATGGAGCAGGAAATAAGCAACTAAGACAGCTCAGGTAACAAACAACTCACAAGTTTCAGGAAGCTCCTAGAATTTACAAGATCCACAAGGCTCCTCCCAAAGTCACAGAAGCCCTTACCAGTGATGGAGGAGACTCTCCAATCAGAGGAGTTTCCTGAAGGTTATACAGTGCACCCCAGAGATGTAACTTTCATGTGTTTTCACCCATGCGGAGAGGGCTTCTCAGTAAAGCCTCTGTGAATGGCTCTCACACCTCCCCCCCAACACACACACTGTGTAAGAAACTAATAAACTCATTGGTGCACCACAGTGAATTCTGGTCCTGTTGTATTTTGGGCTGTTGTCTGTCCCCTATCTGGCTTAATAGATATCTATGTATATCGCCCCATGGAAAGTTCATACAACAGCAGCCTTGCCACAATAGTAAAAAAATAAAATAAAATAAGCAGTAGAATCGAGAACTAAAATTAAAATTAAGCCTTTCTCTTTAAAAGTTGATTATTTGGGGTCTAGAGAGATGACTTAGTAGTTAAGGCATTTGCCTGCAAAGCCAAAGGACCCAGGTTCCACTCCTCAGGACCCACTTAAGCTACTTGCACAAGGTATGTATGTGTCTGGAGTTCATTTGCAATGGCTGGAGATCTTGGCATGCCTCTCTCTCTCTCTCTCTCAAATAAATAAATTAAAATTAAATATTTTTTTAAGTTGGTTATTGCCAGGTGTGGTGGCACACACCTTTAATCCCAGCAGTCGGGAGGCAGAGGTAAGAGGATCACTATGAGTTTGAGGCCACCCTGAGACTACAGGGTAAATTCTAGGTCAGCCTGGGCTTGAGTTAAACCCTACCTTGAAGAAAAGTAAAAGAAAAGAAAAAGAAAAAAGATGAAAAAAAAAAGTTGGTTATTTGGGGTATTTGTCACAGGAATGGGAACTTGAATAATTCAGATATCCACACAAGCTTATTTAAGTGCTATTGCATACTTGACCTTGGCCACTCTAAAAAAAATCAATACTTACTTAAATTATGGAGCCTGTTTCAATTTTAACACTTCATCCAAATATTATCACTCTGTAGAAAACCAATATTCCACTTCTTTTCCTCAGGACAGTCCTCAGCGCCTTGGTGAATGGTGTGTTGTCCTCTCAGCAAAGAGAATGAGCAAGATAAGGGACAGACGTTGACCATAATTAGACAAAAAGCTGAACTGTGTTCACACACTTGGATGTAATGAAAACCATGGACTCAGCAAGTTAGTCACAACAGCTTACAACTGTTCCACTTGTTTATGCTGTTGGTTGATTGAAAAAAAAAATTGGGTTAATTTGTGCCAGTACCAAAGAAAGCTTAGATATGAGAAAAATCTCTGAAATATTCTTTTCCACTTGTGTTTTCACACACAGTTTAGAGGTATCCTCTCTAAATGTAAAAGCATCACTAATTTTCTGTGTGACATTTTATTTCTTCACAAAAAGTAATTCTGAATCCAATATAGCAAAAACTTAATGTATGCTAAGTTACCCTGCCCTGTGTTTTCTACATATTTAAATTTCTATGAGCTTCTTCCTGGTAACTGCCAGCATCCAGCTGGAGGGCTTCTCTACCAGCAGTAATAGGACACCAGTGTTTCTCATCTTGCCACCAGGTCACCTGTTGTTGAGACAAAGACCAAGGACATAGTGGTTGAAAGATGATGGCTCCCTTCTTCCTGCTGTGTGGTACGAGGGGAAGCATGTGAAACTATATGTAATGGGATTACCAGTAGGAGAGAAGAGAAATAAATGAGCAGAAAAAGTATGCAACAAAACAATGCCTGTATGTGGCGGAGAGATGGCTTAGCAGTTAAAGCCCTTGCCTGCAAAGCCAAAGGACCCAGGTTCCATTCTCCAGGACCCAAGTAAGCAAGATGCACATGGTGGCACATGTGTCTGGAGTTCACTTGCAGTGAAGGCCCTGATGCACCCATTTTCTTTCCCTATGTGCGCCTCTCTCTCTCTCTCTCTCTCTCTCTCTTTCCCTCCCTCTCTCTCCTAGTTAAAACTAAAACAAAAAAAAAATGGCTGTAAATTTAACAAACTTGTTGAAAAGCAATATACTCATGAAACAGTTTGTGCTTAGACTCTGAAAACACTGGCTTGGTGAGAGCCTTCATCTGGCGTATGACTCCTGTCGCGTCCGCCTCGACCAGCAAGGAAGCCACAACCACCAGTTCTTCTTACAGCAGTTTATTCAGGCAACTTCAAGCTTCATCTCCCCCGAGCCTCGGGCGGGGATTCCTTATAAGCGCACTCACTCCGCCCAATCACCCCAGGCCACGCAACCCCTCCAGACGAGCATCAGAAACCAATGAGCGGCAGAGATGGCAAACTCCTCCAAATATGGACTTGTTTGTCCCAAGCACTGAACTTCCATCAGGTGCCATCTTTAGGGCTTGGCCAGGGGTACTCTCCCCATAGGCCTTGGCCATGCGGGCCGAGGGGCTCCCCACAGACTCCCATGGAAAACTAAGAGAACCTAGAGCCACTTACGGTCTCTCCACCAGCCTCTCAGCTTCTGTCATGGGGAACTCCCTCAGAGACTACCTTGCCATAGTCGACATGCATATTTTCAGAGCACTGATTCAGATTCTGTGTGTGGAAAGAATCAAGAGAAAAAACAGAGTCTAATTTAGTCCTAAATGACCTGACTTTGTTGTCAACTGATTATTGAAAAGATTAAGTCTAAGATCACCCCTAGGAGTAGACAGGGTCATGGAAAAGGCAATGAGGTAAAATTTATGATCTTAACAAAGACATAACCAAGATTGTATGCCAATAGTTTTCAGGGGAGGATTAGAAAATAAAATAGCAGTAGAAAGCTCTCCAGGAATGAAAAAAATATATGACCTCAAAAAATGTTCCTTCAGGGCTGGAAGAGATGGCTTAAGGGTTAAGACCCTTGCCTTCAAAGCCAAAGCACCCAGGTTCTATTCCCCAGGACCCACATAAGCCAGATGCACAAGGTGAGGCATACATCTGGAATTGATTAGCAAGGGCTAGTTGCCCTGGTGAGCCCATTCTCTCTCTCCTCCCTTCTTTCTCTTTCTCTCTATCTGCCTCTTTCTCTCTGAAATAAATAAATAAAAATAATTTAAAAGCATTCCTTCATAGAAGCTGGAATCTTAACTGTTCAGCGTAGTTTATATTCAGGGACAGTGAAAACAATAGAGCAATCCTTTTCTATTAGTGGGGTTTAGCATTTGGGTGGATCCCACATGAGTTGTGTCACAGCTGTGACCACACTGAGATCACTGCCTCACCCACCTATCCATGAAGGAGCACAAAGAAACACCAGGTGACATTTCAAATACTCACTTGACATAAGTGTGCCAGAAAGACCCGACCAACACACTATCTATAGATGAGTGAGTCTCAAAACAAAAAGGTAACACAGAAAAACAAGGCACTAAATTCCCCTTCCCCAAGAATTACCAATCTTCATAGTGGAGGACCTGTAAGAGAGCAGCTTAGAGGAAACTCCAAAGAACTCAAAAGAATGATTATAAATATATGCAAGGAACTCAAAGAGGACACAGATAAATTTTCTTGGATGAAATCCTGAATGATTTCAAAGAGGACTCAAATAAATACCTAAATGATTTTATGAAGTACCAAGAGCAAAATGAAATGGGGAAGTCAAACCTGGATATGAAAATGGAATTTGATAAAGAGATAGAAATCCTGAGGAAAGACAATACCAATATGAGGCTGGAAGTTAAAAGGACAAGTCAAATAAAAAGTTCCAAGGAAAGATACACCAGTAGAATGGGTCAAGTAGAGAAACTGGCTCACTTAGTCAAAGCTAATAAGAAGGGCTGGAGAGACTTCCCAGTGGTCAAGGCTTGCAAAACCTGACAACCTGGGTTTGATTCCCCAGTCCCCACGTGGAGTTTGTTTGCAGTGGCTACAGACCCTGGTATACCCATTCATTTTCTTATTTTCTCTCTCTCTCTCTCCTCTCTCTCCCTCTCCCTCCCTCCCTCCCTCCCTCCCTCTCTCTCTCTCTCTCTCTCTCTCTCTCTCTCTCCCCTGTCTCTCTCCCTGTCTCTGTTGCAAGTCAATAATGAGAAAAAAAAAAAACAGCAAAAAGTTAAAAGAAACCTTAAAAATGGAACAAGAGAGATATTTGATTGGAAGGTTTTTTTAATCACTGCTTTAATCCCATTGCTTGCTACAGATATATTTCAATTTTTTAAAATCTCATTTCAGTTTAACTTTGATAAATCACATGCATCTAGGAATACACCCATTTCCATTTTGATGGAATGTAGGTTTTTGAAGTATGCCCTTATGATTCTCTCAGTTACACTGGAATCTGTTGAAATGCCTGTTTTCCTCTTTGATGTTATTATTGGTTAGGGTCTTCTCTGTCTTCCATTTGGTTGGTTCGACTTTTCCTCCAGTGTGACTTTCAGAGCATTGACACAGATGATGTATTTCTGCTTTGCAGGGAAATGAAAACCTCAAAACTTCCAGGAGCTCCTCCAAAGGCACACCTTGTCAAGTTGCATTGATAAGCCTGTAAGCATTGAAGTGACGTTCTATTGGCTGTTTAGCACAGAGTAAATGAGGAAACCTGACCCCTTGTTAAAAATAAAAATAACAGCCCAAAAGATGGAGTCCAGAACTTTTCACCCCAACTATATCATTTTATAAATGAGATTTAGTTACCATGTCATTTTATTTTTAAAAAAATAGGAATGCATATATACCACAGTGGTGGAGCACTTCCCTAGCATGTGAAAGGCCCTGGGTTCCATCCATAGTGCTGTAAAGTAAATAATAGAGAAAGAAAAAGAATTACTTTGAAATTAACCCAGCAAGTATAATCCATGATGAACGCCAAGGTCTTGTGCCTGAAGAGACAGCAATCTATGTACGTGTCTGGCTCTCCAGGTCTGGCTAGAAGCTGGTAGTCCAGGGTAAGGAGATGGTTGGCGACTCTTGTAGAGGTGACTATGTTTTCATGTTTCTCAAACTGTTGGGACTTGCTACCTAGTAAAGCATACAGTCTGGAGAAGAACTGTTCACATCAGCTCCCTAACTTGGTGACCTTGAAACCATGTATCTCTCTCTAACAAGAATGACATGAGAAATAGATCACATCGAAAACACTTCAAAGACTGGAGAGATGGCTCCACAGCTAAGGTGCTTGCCTGCAAAGCCTAATGACCCAACTTCAATTCCCCAGTACCCAGGTAAAGCAACATGCACAAGGTGGTGCATGCATCTGGAGTTTGTTTGCAGTGGCTGGAGGCTCTGGAGTTCCCATAGTCATTGTCATTCTCTCTCTCTCTCTCTCTCTCTCTCTCTCTCTCTCTCTCTCTCACTTGCTCGCTCTTTCACTCTCGCTGTCTCCTTGCAAATAAGTATTAAAAAAATAAAAAGAAGAAAATAGTTGAAACAAACTTTTGGCATTAACTCATTGGCAGCAATTCAATACAGTCACCTCTCAGTATCTATGGGGAATTGGATCCAGGATCCCTTGCAGATACCAAATTAGGGAGGGTCAACTTCCCTACCTAAAATGTAGTGTTCACAAATAACCTACCCACACATTATGCCTTAAATTGTGTTCAGACGACTTATGGTGCCTGATACAATATGAATACTATGCAAATAATCGATGTCATGTTAGGGAATAGTAACATGGAAAATATCTATACATGCTGAGTACAGATGCAATTTATTCCTGGAATTTTTGATCCATGGTTGGTTTAATTTATGGATGTGGAATTTGCAAATGCACAGGGCTGTAAACGCTTTTAAAGCAAACCTGCAGAAAATGTTCAACCTCTCCAGAACCCACATATGCCAGTTACTTATCTCAAAGTTATTCAGTATATTTTTCCCTCCAATCCTCATGAACAAAGGTTGAGTATTTTCCTTCTGTTCTTTATACTTTAAAAAAAAAAAAATCACACTAGGGCTGGAGAGATGGCTTAGCAGTTAAGCGCTTACCTGTGAAGCCTAAGGACCCAGGTTCGAGGCTCAATTCCCCAGGACCCATGTTAGCCAGATGCACAAGGGGCACACATGTCTGGAGTTCGTTTGCAGTGGCTAGAGGCCCTGGTGCAGCCTCTCTCTCTCTCGCTCTCTCTCTCTTTCTCTCTATCTATTGCTCTCAAATAAATAAATGAAAATAAAACAAAAAAAGTTAAAAAAAATTGAATCACACTATTAATTATTTTCTGGATACTTAGTATTTCTTGTTTTGATGGTGTCATGCATGTGTCATTGAGCAAAAAAGTCCCCAGTGCTTTGTGGTTGTTTGATTGTAAAAATGCCCCCTGTAGCCTCCTGTGTTTGAGATTAAGCCTCATTCTTAAACCCCAGCTGTTGAAATGATGAAAGAGGTGCAGCCTTGCTGGAGGTGTGTTGTTGGAGCGCTGGAACTTATGACTTTGATAGTCCAACCCACTTGGCAGTGCTTAGGGGTGCATGCTCTGTCCTGAGTCCCTCACAGTGACGTGATGTCGGGCCATCGACCGCTGCTATGCTTTTCCATGCTGAAAATCCCCCTTGTAACTGTGAGCCCGATATAAACCCCTTCCTGCCATAAGCTGACTCTGGTTGGGTGCTTTGTCTCAGCACTGAGAAGGTAAGGGCCACAGCGAGCCTTTGGTTTCTAAGCCGAGTATTGCAGCTGCCACTGTTACTTGCTGGGTTCAAGGCTGGACTCTGGGAGCGCCATATGGACACATCTGGGCACCTGCTGACTCGAGAGTCAACCCAGACAGGTGTGTGGTAATGAAATAGAATAGGGATTAATTTTGGAGTCGTTGTCCTGGGAAGAAAAGAGGGTGGGCATAATCCTACCCCCTGCTTTTCAAGTACTGACAGTAGTTCTATGATTATATAATGGGCAAGAAGAAGTACATAGACTCACTCAGGCAGCTCAGCCAAGCTCTGATTGGGTTGACAGGTCTGGGTTTTTCAGAGTCCTGCTGGAGCAGAGGAACCCATTATTGCTTTGAAAGAGTAACCTTGGTTCTGACCTGAGATAATTTCCTTCAGGGCTTCCAGAAACTTGAGATTAAAGTGGCAAGGAGAAATGAATCACAGGAGGAACTGGACTGAGGAACAAAATGGAGCAAGTGAGAAGAATGGCAGGTCCCCCCTAACTTTAAAGGAGGCTGTTACACTGGAAATGTGACTTTGGAAGTCCTTGATCCTATCTGCGCTGTGACTGTTTTTCTCACCTAAACTGAGATAAATTCCTTGCTCAACAAAAGAATACATAAAGACTTGTTACTTGATATTAACTAACCTTAAGATGATAAAATATTGAAATGTTAAGTAAGCCGGGCATGGTGGCACACGCCTTTAAGCCCAGCACTTGGGAGGCAGAGGTAGGAGGATCCCCGTGAGTTCGAGGCCACCCTGAGACACCATAGAAATTCCAGGTCAGCCTGGGCTAGAGTGAGACCCTACCTCAAAAAAGAAAAAAAAAAAAAAAAAAAGTTAAGTTAAAAAAAAAAAAAGTTTGGCCAGAATGCTGGGAAGATGGTTTGGCATCAGCTAAGGGAACTTGCTGGGGGCTGGGGAGACGGCTCAATGGTTAAGGAGCTTGTGTGTGAAGCCTAAGAACCCAGGTTTGATTCCCCAGAGACCATCTAAGCCAGATGCACAAGGTGGCGCATGCGTCTGGAGTTTGTTTAGAGTGGCTAGAGACCCAGAAGTGCCCATTCTCTCTGTTATCGCTTTTCTCTCTCTCTCTCTCCCTCCCTCCCTCCTCCCTCCCTCTCTCTCTCTCTCTCTCTCTCTCTCTCTCTCTTTCTCCTTGCAAATAAATTTTAAAAGAATTAAAAAGGTGCTTGTGTGCAAAGCCTGTGTTACCAAGTTTAATTCCCATATACACCAAGTGCACAAAAGTTGGAACCAGAGTCTGCTGTGTGTTGGGAGGAGTTTAAGGCTCTGCCATGTGTGTACACGCACATGCACGTACACACAAGTAATAAAATGAATTTTTAAAAGAAACAAAGTGTAAGTATAAGCCTTTTCATAATATAATGCTCTACCGCAAATAATATATATTTTTTGTGTGTGGTGGAAGGGGTTGAGGTAGGGTCTCACTCTGGCCCAGGCTGACCTAGAATTAACTATGGAGTCTCAGGGTAGCCTTGAACCCAGCGATCCTCCTACATCTGCCTCCTGAGTGCTGGGATTACAGGTGTGTGCCACCACGCCCGGCCCAAATAATAAATTTAATAATTCCATTTTAGTTGAACTTGAACCGAAACTTGAGTATAATTGACATGAGCTACCCTAGTCCAAAGCACAGGGACAATCACATCCTTGCCCACTTCCTCGCTTCAGGACTCATTATTTTAGGAGTTTTTTGTTTTTTTGTTTTTTTTTTTTCTTTTGAGATAGAGAGTCTATTGCAGAATGCTTGATAATCTGGTTTGACAAAGTATATGTTGTCAGTTCTTTTAAGTGTGAAAGTACTGAGAACTCTCACCTGGGTCATGGTGGGATTAAATACAATGAGCTGTCCTTAATAGGAAAGTGATGAAACAGAGAGGAGGAATAAATAGATCTTTTTGGATAGACTGGAATCAAAATCTTCCTCTGTTAATAGAGCTCCGATCCCAAAAGAGCATTGAGAGATTAAAAGATAAACCCCAGTGTTTATTAACTTAGCTGTGTTCTTCTGGGAGGAGATACTTTATTTAGCAAATATGCAATAAAAAGTATAACTTCTGTAGAAGAATTATGACTGAAACTGTGAACTTTGATATAACTTACATCAGAACCCAAAAGATATGATCAAAGTAACAATTTCAAAGTGCCTCTTTCCTGTTCTAACCTTGTAAAATTCTGGGACCTTAAGGTAAGAAAGATATTTATTTACATGTGCCTAAAGTAAGCATGCTGCTATTAATCATATATGAAAAGAGAAGTTTACATTTCATTTAGGAAATGCATCCAGAAATGCTGCCTTCCAACTGTAACTTGCTATTTTGCTGTCTGAAGGTAAGAAAATGTGCCTTCAGTGGAAATAAGATGATTTATATTAAAATGACAAAGGGAGAAACCCCACAAAACACAGTATAATAAAAATTGTGTGGCAGACAATAAGTTCATTATAGAAAGTGGGAATTACTTTTTATTCTCCTTTCGGTAACACTGAAGTGAGCTCATTTTGAACATGTTCTTAATTTAGTATCTGCAGTGATGGAAAATGATGGAGTCTTGCCTGAGACAAAAGCTCTAGCTGTAAAGAAACATATTTGGTCTCCTGCTTCAAGTGTTCGGTACAAGAACCACATTATCCCTCGGATTTAAGAATAGGATGTTATTAGTAGGTAGTTTTGAGTCACTAAATTTGAAATTTGGGGCAAGAAAAGTGTTGTTTTTTTTTTTTGAGAGAGAGAGAGAAGAAAAGAAACAAGGAGTAAGGAGGCAAAAACTGAAAATAGGACCTAGCCCTTAGCATGAGGGTCAGTGTCCTGAGGCTTTTGCCTGGACCCCCAGGTTCAGTCTCCAGCAGACACAACCCCGTCACACTACAAACCCACTCCTTCCTAGCTGCCCTATCAATAACCCCTTACCCACCTTCAGCCGCTTGCTGGTTTTTAAAATATATGATACATAGGGAAAAGTGAATTATGTGGTACATGTGGGATAAGACCCTGGAAAAAAAAAATCTTGATGTTATATAGAACCTAGAGAAATATTGACTAATGAAAGTATTTAAATATGCCATTGGGCTGATGATGGGGCTCAGTGGTAGAACACTTCTCTAACAGACGTAAGGCCCTGGGTTTTATGCCCAGCACTGGAAGAAATGTCATCAAGTTTTAATTCTCAGTTCTAGTTTTTAGGTGCTAATCGTTAAACAAAACAACACTCAACACACTCGAAATTCCCTTAATTAACTTTTGTAGTGATTCAATAAAAGGTGGAACTTGAAGAAGATAGGCCAACCCCAACCACTAGGTCACAAATACTAAAAGCATCTGAAAAATTTAAGATAACTCCCCAAGATAACAAATAACAAAAACAAAATTAATCCATTTTATATCTTACCATAATATACTCAGAATCCATAGACAATGAGAATAGTTACTATTTTAAAAGCCTTGAAGTTTAATGATGCAAAAAGCACTGTGTATAAAATATGATAAAATAGCAGGGAAGAGTTAGAAGTATTTTAGAATAATCTCTTGAGGTCTCATTAGTACTTAAAGAAGCAGAACTGTTCTTAGCCTACAGAAATATGTAACAGGATTTGAGACAACATAACTGAACCTAAAATATTTTTATAGAAAAGTATCAACGCGTTAAGTATATTCTCTTAGGTTCAAAGGAGCACTTGCTAACTGGTTTGTTTTGTGACAAAAGAAAGAACTTTAGGATTCATGGTTTCCACATAATATCACATGTCACAAAAATATTTGCATGTATATAATGTTATCCTTTAGGGCCCATACATATGGCTAAGAATTTACATGAGGAATTGAGGTGGGAATCTCTTCAGTCCCCTGAGATTAAAAATCCCAGGTTGTAAACCAGGCCTAATGGTGTGTGATTTAATCCCACCACTCAGGAAGCTGAGGTAGGAGGATCACCATGAGTTCAAGGACAGCCTAGGGTTACAGAGTTAGTTCCAGGCCAGCCAGGGTTGGAGTGAGACCCTGCCTCAAGCCTCCCCTCCAAAAGAAAAGTCTTTGCAGGTTGTGAAGAAAGGCTTCGCCTGCTCTGTGCTTAACACCCAAGCTTATTAAATTGGGAGGGGTAATATTTGGAAACTTAACAGGTGCTCATATGCAAATACCACTTATCTATTTTGGCTAGCATTTCTTCTTTATAAATTGTGTTGTACCATGGAATCAATTTTTGAGAGAAAAATCACTTTCCCAAAAATATAGCTTGGGTTCAACCAAGACTATTTCCAGATCTTCCGGAAATATACTATAACATATAATATTGTATTGGTCAGGAATCAGAGATGAAAGCGAGGCTCTCCTGACAATTAGGGAAAGGCTGGTCAAGTCTTTTAATAGCAGCTCTGGATCCTTGAAAATAATTTCTACTGAGAAGGTTGTATATGTATATTTCTTCCTATATGGTTTTGTATCATCTGA
Source organism: Jaculus jaculus (assembly GCF_020740685.1). Classification (NCBI taxonomy): domain Eukaryota; kingdom Metazoa; phylum Chordata; class Mammalia; order Rodentia; family Dipodidae; genus Jaculus; species Jaculus jaculus. Next base: position 19,407,373 of record NC_059116.1, on the reverse strand, counting down.
AGTTACCATCAAAATCATGGAAAATTAACTTATTGTGTGGTATTGAAATAGCATAGTGGCTTTGCAAAAAAAAAAAAAATCATTGCTTTAGCTAATGGAATCATAGGGTCAGAAGAAATAAAAAGAGTCATTGTATTTTTGAATATGTCTGTTTATTTTTAAGCTTTGATATAACACATTCTTTAAAAGTTCTGACCTTTATTTAGTCCCTGCTTCATGGCTTCCCTTGTATCTATTCCATCTTGGCTGATATGCATTGACAGACATAGGAATGATACTTCCTTTGATTTTTCCTCTTTAAAGGCAGAAACATATCAATATGTAATGTCAGTATAATGAAAGATGAAAATCAGTTACACATTCATCTGATGTGGTTATAAACTTGCTATGAAATGTTTGATGGTTCAAATGACTTAATATTCTCTACAGACAAGACAAGAGTAACACAGGCACTCGCCAGCATGTATTTAATACAGATGGCTTTCCGTATCTGTGGGTTTTACACCTGCTCATTCAACCAATGATGGATTAAAAATGTTTGAAACAATTATATCTGCATTGAATATGTACATTTTCTTGTCATTATTCCCTAAAATTGGCATACGTATTGTGTTGTACACAGTATTTTCATTGCATTAGGTATATAAATAATATAGAGATGGGCAAAGGTATGTGAGAGCACTGCATAAATGAGATGAAATTCCTATATTTTTGGGAAAGTGATTTTTCTCTCAAAAATATTTTATAAAGAAGTTGAGCACTAACAGATTTTGGTATCTATGGTGGTTTGATAGTAAATGTCCCCCTCCCCACAGCCTTAGGTACTTTTTAAAATTTTTATTTTTATTTATTTATTTGAGAGCAATGGACAGAAAGAGAAAGAGGCAGAGAGAGAGAGAGAATGGGTGCACCAGGGCCTGCAGCCACTGCAAACGAACTCCAGACGCATGCACACTCTTGTGCGTCTGGCTAATGTGGGTCCTGGAGAATCGAGCCTCAAACCAGGGTCCTAAGGCTTCACAGGCAAGCGTTTAACCACTAAGCCATCTCTCCAGCCCTCCTTAGGTATTTTTGATTAAGATGAAGCTTCCTACATAGGTCTCCAGCAGTGGAAGTGTGTCACTGGAGTCAGGTATTGAGCCCAGCCCTAAGGGGCTGGCCATTCTTTTCTCTCTCCTATGGATGTGTGGTGAAGTGGGCCAGCTGCTTCCACCATGACGAAGCTTCCCCAGGAGTCGCCAAGCCTGAAATAAACCCTTTCCTCCCATAAGCTGCTCTAGTTGAGCGTTTGTACCAGCAGTGGTCACTACAACAGTATCAGGAGGATTCCCAAAGCAAATCCCCCAGGGATCTCAAAAGAGGACAGAAGCTTTTTTTCATTCATATGAAATATAGAAATGGGGCTAAAGAGAGAGCTTAGTTGGTAAACTGCTCATGTTGCAAGCATGAGCACTTGAGTTTGATTCCCACAGTTATGTAACAAAAATCCTGGTGCAGCAGTGTAAATTGGTAATCCCAGTATCCCAGTGATGGATAGGAAAATGTAGGCAGATCTCTGGGAAATTATGGACAGCCAGCCTGGAGTACTTGGTGAGTTCTAGGCTGGTAAGAGACTGCATCTTATAAAAAGGGTGGGGGTTGGGGGTAGTGGACAGTGTCTGAGGTTGTCCTACAGCTTCCACACGTGTGGACACACACGCACCTGCACACACATGAACTTATCCACACACAAGAAAGAAAATATAAAAACATACATAATATTTTTTTTGGGGGGGTTCAAGATAGGGTCTCACTCTAGCCCAGGCTGACCTGGAATTCACTCTGTATTCTCAGAGTGGCCTCAAACTCACAACAATCCTCCTACCTCTGCCTGCCAAATACTGGGATTAAAGGCAAGTGCCACCATGCCAGGTTAACATGCATAATTTTATATAAGGCAGCATTTTGAAACTTCTGTCTCAGACACCTAAATCATTGCCAAAAAGAAACCTATGAAACAAGAGAAACACTAGGTCAGCCCACAAAGTTATGGGAAGTAATCTGGGATTGATTGAAGACATTACATTTAGGGGTAATTTGTTACATGGCAACTGAGCTATAATGATTATAAAAATTTTCATGCCTTTAAAATCTTTATAAATATAACATAACTTCAGTTGCTTCTTAATATTGTGTTGGACATAGACACTACAGTTTGCATTTTCCATTTGTTTGACACTGAAGGGAAACTCTACTCTTTTCTGTTATGAATAATGCCACAAAATAATATTATTTATACATTATTGTGAAGGTATGACTTAGATTGTTTCCTCGAGCTGACTCTCTGGAAAGAGAAATAATGTCAATCTTTGCAAAACCATTCTTGAAGGTTTCTAAATTGCTTTCCATAAGGCCAGGCAAATTAACATTGTGCTAGACTACTAGAATATGAATTTCACTGTAACCTTATTAGCCCTGAAAAAGAATATTGTAGAAACAAAACCATACATGAAAGGTAACAACAGAACCAAGATATTTTAGCTTAATAGGTAAAATGGATTTTCATTTTACACTGCAATTCTTTCTTAGTGGCTATGTAAATATTTAAAAATTATCCTTCTATTCCATCAGCATTGAGCTGTACATTGCATTCATTTGCTATAAAGTTTTAATGTTAGTATTTTTCTTAGAGGTACATAAGGACATTTTTAAAAGTGTGTATGTGAGGCCATATAAGGGAAACAGCACCTCTGAAAGTAAACTAAAAGTACCTAAAGTTGAAAAACATCCTTGAGACTATAGGGGGATAATTTGGTTTTTCCTTTTCCTTTCCCAGGAGATAAAATTCCTCCTTTCAAGAAGTTCTGAACATCTGGCATGAGACTGAGACTGGCCAGCTCAGTCCCCATCTAGTAAATTCCCATAAAACACCCTAATTGGGATTTACATGAGGGCTTGCAAATTTCCAGGAACCCCCTCCTTCCTCCTAAGCAGAAACTGCCTTTTTCCCTTCTCTTAGGATCTATATGCTCTGTAATAAAAACTTTCTAACTTTCACCCTCTACAGTTTGTGGATTTCATTCATCAAAATTCATGAAACAAAAACATGGGGGTCATGCCAACAACATATGGTGAATTCAGCAGTAGGGTCTTACCATTAACCTCTGGTGGGTAATCAAGTGCTCTGACAGAAGTCTGTCTTGTTGGTTTTGGGAGATCTAGTAGGTCTCACTGATCAACAACTCATTGTGGATGTAGAACACATCCTGATACAGGGAATTACAGACCAGTGCCAAGGGAAAAGAAAAAATAAAAATAAAAAAAAGACAAGAGAAACAGGAGAAACTTGAGGTTAGGTTTTATCTCACCCTCTCCAGGGCCCTTCGAATCAGGTGCTCTCCCTAAGATCATCTGCAGGGTTCCACCTTTTAGTCTGACTTCCAGGATATAGGATTCTATGGTACCAGTTCAATTTGTGTTCAGTTTTGTGTCCCCTCCCACCCTTACCCCAAGCCCTACATTCCCTCTTGCCCAAGCCTCAAGATACTGTTGGGTTATGTCAGCAATTTGGGCTGATCTGAGTCAGGAACTGCAGATGAGTGAGATCATGCAACAGTTGTCTTTCTGTGATTGTGTGAGTTCACTTAGAATTATTTGTAGAACTCTTTTTTTAGGTTGATAAATTTCTTATGTTTTTAAAAAGTATCTTAAGAGCTTATTTTTTTATCTTTTAACTTTGTTTGTTTTTCATTTATGTAACTTAAGGTGTAGTGATTTAAGGAGCTTGAATGCAAAGCCTAAGGACCTATGTTCACTCTCCAGGTCCCACGTAAACCAGACTCAAGGTGAGACAAGTGTGCAGGGCCACACATGCCCACTAGGTGGCGCAAGCATCTGGAGTTCTATTGCAGTAGCTAAAGACCCTGGCTTGCCAATTCTCTCTCTCTCACTCACTCCCACTCTCGATCTCTCACATTAAAAAAAAAGGGGGTTGCTGGAGAGATGGCTTAGCGGTTAAGCGCTTGCCTGTGAAGCCTAAGGACCCCGGTTCAAGGCTCGGTTCCCCAGGTCCCACGTTAGCCAGATGCACAAGGGGGCGCACTTGTCTGGAGTTCGTTTGCAGAGGCTGGAAGCCCTGGCGTGCCAGTTCTCTCTCTCCCTCTATCTGTCTTTCTCTCTGTGTCTGTCGCTCTCAAATAAATAAATAAATATTTTTTTTAAAAAAAGGCTGTTCTGTTAGGCTTGCCTCAAAACTTTTTTTAAAAAAATCTATTGGATTACTTTTGTGTCAATTTCCCCTGCCTTTCAATTTATATTCAAAATGCTTACCATTTTTAATAATCTTAGAAATGTAATTTACATTCCAAGCATAAACTGAATGTTTTAAACATTCTGCAATTTCTCTTTCCTTTTATTTCTTTTTTTCATGTTATGTTTTCTTTGGAAAATATTCAGACATAAGTTGTGCTTTGGGCTGTAAGTTGTAGTTTTCTTTAGTGATCACTGTAGTGATCCAATCATGATCTATGTTTGTGAACATTTGATTTATATAAGGTCTTTTCATGGGTGGGGTTACAAAGTTCAGTATAGATTAATATAACCTTGTTTTGCAGTTCAATTCCTCCATGCCCCTATTTATTCTTTATTCAATTGATCTGTCATAGATTGATAGTGGTGTGTTAAAATATCTCATGATTGTATAACTGTCATTTCTACTTTCCTTTTTAAAGGATTTTATTTTATGTAGTTTGATTGTATATTATTTAGTGCAAAGGATTCATGCCATGGCCCCATTCACTCATTCATTTAATATTTATTAAGTATTGTATGGAGATAAAACGTTAAAAAGGAACAGGCATTCCAGTTAAAGAACTCACATAGCCCTGTGCAAACTCATCAGGAGAGATGATGATAACACAGTTAGCAATTGCAAGAGAGGAGAGGGGATCTAAACCAGACTGTATGGAGGGCGATTCCAGGCCCTCCTAGAGGAAGTATCACCCCTGTGGAGGCACTGCATTTTAATGAAATGCATCATTCAAAGTGATTCCCTGACATTTAATGATTTCATCTTGAATCCTACTTCAGTTTACAATCTCCTTTCCATATCATTGTAAACTGCATATATTTGAATTTTCTCTTAAAGCCCAATCTCCAGAGTCTTATTTTTCATTAAACAAACAGTTCAATTCACAAACATATGCTGAGTTCCTACTATGTTTCAGGCACTGAGCTAAGCTAGTAGGGAAAATAACAAACAATTAATCCTCAAGGAACTTGTAATTCACTGCAGGAAACAAACAAATAGGGGACAAGGTGCAAGTGGACCCCAAAGGGGGAGCTCCCACTATAGACAGTCTTTAAAAGAATTATTTACTTGTTTTCACTTTTTATGTTATTATATATGCATATATTATATTTTGATCTTATTCCTCAATTTATCTTCCCTGTCCACCCTTCTCTTCCCCATTAATCCCATCTTACTTTCATGCTTTTTTTTCCCTTAATCAATTGTGTTAAATTAAGGTTGCTCACATGATCATGAGTGGGCAAGCTTACCAGTAGCTACACCATTAATGAATCTGACTCCTTCACCCACCAACTATTAGCTGCCATTAGTTACTCTGGGTGACGTGGGGTCTCATGAACCCTTTCCCCACCAATGCTTAAAAAAAATGACAGACTCAATTTTGTGCAGGAAACCACAGCTGCTGTGAATTCATAAGTGTAACAGCCATGTCCTATCCAGAGACAGCATTTTGTATCCCTCCCCCCCCCACCATGTTCCTGTGAAACAGTTGGTAACTACAGACAAGAGATGCCCTAGAATTTAATCAGCCACCCTGGAGGGAATGTGGACAACTCAAATACCAACAAAAAGGCAGACTGAGGACAAGGATGGTGCTCACAAGATTTCAGAGAGGAATAGGGGCTCCATCCATTACTGACCTAGAAGCTCACTTGCGTTCTGCATAACTACATTTGCTCCCAATGGAGAGTGCAAAGTTTCCCTTTAATGACACTGATCTCTTTAACAATTGCAGCCATTTTCACCCCATCCTTCTTTTCTGCAACTTTAAACTTACCCATGCTCCCTTCCTTCCCAAGTTGCTTTTTTTTTTTCAACGAATTCTGCTAACAGCTTAGACCTAAGAACAGCAAGCAATAACTATGCCACAGCCTGCATATTGCTCCTACTTGACATTTCCTCTGCAAAACAACTTAGTCCATTACTTTTGAATTTAGCCTTATTCAGGTTTATAAGACATGGGTAGGAAGGATCAACTTTATTAAATATTTTATTTATTTATTTATTTAAGAGAAAGAGAGAATGGGTGCACCAGGATCTCCCGCCACTGCAAATGAACTCCAGATGTATGTGTCACCTTGTGCATCTGGCTTACGTGGGTACTGGAGAATTGAACCTGGGTCCTTGGTCTTCACAGGCAAGCATCTTAACTGCTAAGCCACCTCTCCAGCCTGGAAACAGCCAATTTTTTTTTTTCTAGAATGTAATATTAAAGGCCACTAGCTCAGGAAAGCAGAGGGAGCATGAGACATCTAGCCATAGTGTGTCCACCACCAGGAAGCAGAAGAAGCTTGCTTTTTCCTTTTCTTTATTTAGTCCTGGACCCCAGTCAATAGGATGGTGCATCTTCCCATCTCAGTTGAGTCTTCCCATCTCAGTTGAACCTCACTGCAAAGCTCTCAAAGCTAAACCTACCTAAAGGTGTGTTTCCTAGGTGATTCTAAATCCAGTTCATATTCACAAGATTAACCATCAAACCCTGTGTTGATATACTTCCTGTTACTATAGTGAAATACCTGTGGCTAAGAACTTTGTAAAGAAAACTGGCCTATTCTACTCAGCTCTGGAGATTCAGTGGCCGTGAGACCCTCGTGGCAAATGGCATCACAATGGTAGAAACAGCAAAGACAGAAAGAGGCCATGTAGTGAGACAGGAGATGCAAGGGTCATTCTTTCTGAGAGTACTGCCTTCAACAACCTAATATCCACAAGGCTCCACCCTTGAAATGCCCTTAGTGCTACTTCCCGAACTTGACCACATTGAGCCTGGGCCTTCTGAACAAATTTTTTTGCAATATATATTTTTAGTTTTATTTATTTATTAGAGAGAGAGAGAGAGAATGGATACACCAGGGCCTCTAGCCACTGGAAATGAACCACCATGTGCATCTGGCTTACATGGGTTTCTGGGGAATTGAACCAGGGTCCTTAGGCTTTGCAGGCAAGAGTCTTAACCACTAAGCCACCTCTCCAGCCCTGAACAAATCTTTAAACTATCCAGATCACAGCAGGCCCTCGATGGCTTCTTATCTAGATTATTGCCAAGGTTTTCTAATTAACCTCTTTTTCTCTTTTGCAGTGCTTCCCTTTCCCCGTGATTCAGCTGCTACCAGGGAGATGTTTTTAAAACATAAACCTGGGGCTGGAGGGATGGCTTAGAGGTTAGGGTGTTTGCCTGCAAAGCCAAAGGACCCAGGTTCAATTCCCCAGGACCCACGTTAGCCAGAAGCACAAGGGGGCACATGCATCTGGATTTGTCAGCAGTGACCGGAGGCCCTGGCGCACATTCTCTCTCTCTTTCTCTATCAAATAAATAAATAAAAATAAAATATTTTTTTAAAAACCATAAACCTGAACACATTCCCCTCATAGAGCAGTCCAGTAACATTCCACCAATGTCAAGATAAAGTTTATATTCAGTGTAAGTTACTGTATTGTCTGGCTACTGGTTATTTTCTAATATTTTGTTTATTATTTATTTATTTAAGAGAGAGAGAATGGGCACGCCAGGGCCTCTAGCCACGGAAATAAATCCCAGGTGCATGTGCCACTATATGCATCTGGCTTGCGTGGGTTCTGGGGAATCCAACTTCTGGGGAAGCCTCCCCTTTGCATATGTAGAACCCTCAGTAGTGGCTGAGATGGGTCATGCTCTGTTGAACTCTCAAGATGTTCCACGTGCTCTTCCCTATGCTGAGACTGACTTGCCTCCATCTGTTAATCATAATAAGTGTGCACTCCAGTATCAAATCCTAACCCCATGTCATCACCCTTGAAAGGAATTCAGGGCTCCCAGTTTGAATTAACCTACCTGTTTCTACCCAGACAAGGACATGATGACTCACTCACCCCACTGAAGCATGGAATTCTTGAACTATGCAACTCAATCTGCTTCCAACATTGTGCTGAATGAATTCCCAAGGTCTCCTCACCAGTGGCTATGTACTCGATGCTTATCAAACAAAATACACTCAATACAATTAAAACTATTTTAGGACTCAAAAATAATTCATAAAATATATTATGAGCTTTCCCCCCCCCATTGCTTTTCAGCTAAAATGCTTTGTTGCATTTAATTTGCAGCTACTTAAAAATGTGGATCTAGGACTAGAGAGATGGCTTAGCAGTTAAGGCACTTGCCTGCAAAGCCAAAGGACCTTGGTTCAATTCCCCAGGTCCCACGTAAGCCAGACTCACAAGGTGGTGCACATGTCTGGAGTTTGTTTGCAGTGGCTGGAAGCCCTGGTGTGCTCATTCTCTCTCTCTCCCTCCCTCCCTCCCTCTTTCTTTCTCTCTGCAATAAATAAATAAAATTTAAACAATTTTTAAAAATAAACAATTTGCCAGGTGTAGTGGTGCATGCCTTTAATCCCAGCACTCGGGAGGCAGAGGTAGGAGGATCACCATGAGTTCAAGGCCACCCTGAGACTACATAGTGAATTCCAGGTCAGCCTGAGCTACAGTGAAACCCTACCTGAAAAATAAATAAATAAATAAATTTTTAAAATGTGGCTCTAGACCACCTGGCACTGTGCTGGACAGGTTGGCAGGTCATGTGCTTTCTCCCCTCCATCCACCCTGCACCCCAGCTACCCGCCATTGTGAGAGACAGGTTTGGGATCCATACATATCACCTTCCCTCCATGTGGCAGGTTCACACGCCACTCATCACTGTAAAGGAAAGGTGTGGAACTGGTTTGAACCCTCTCCCCTCCACCCAGCTCACACCCACGCCACCCTCCCTTTTCACGTGTAAGTTTGGGGTGGAGATACCCCTCCCTTCTCCTCCCAGCATGCACCCACACCACTTTCCGTGATGACGGGCAGGTTTGGGATGGGAGTGTACTCTGTCCCCTCCGCCTGGCATGCTTTCACACCACCTGCCACTGTGACAGCCAGGTGCGGGACAAGAACATGTCCTCTCCCCAACCCACCCTCTGCCCAACATGCGCCCACACACCTGCCATTGTGATAGGGTTGGACAGATTTGGGACAAAGTGGGAATCTGCACACCTCCACCCAATACATGCTCCCACAACCCACCAATGTGATACAGACATGCTGGAGACCAGGAGAATTTCCCTTCCTTCAACCCTGCCGCTCCTTTGTGTCCAGACCACCCGCCATCGTGGTATAGACACACGCAATGGTGACGAGGCTTTCCCTGGACTTTGTTATTTGACTTCTTGTATTTTTCATCTCCAGCATCCACTTCAGTTTGGTTTTTCTTCATTGTTTTATCTCCTTATGGAATTCCATTTTCATATCCTTCTTTCACTTCCTCGTTTCATTTAGATGTGTTCTTTTGGAATTCATTCGGGCATTTAGTGGTGTCCTCTTTGATTCCGTTCAATGGTGTGTTTGTGTTCTCCTTGGTTTCACTCAGGCATTTGTCCTTGTCCTCTCTAGTTCTTTGTAAATATTTATCATCACTCTTTGGGGCTCTTTGTCTAGAGGGAAGTTTGTGGCTGTAAATATCTACATTACCTAAATAGATCTCAAATAAATAACTCAGTGATGCATCTGAAGGCCTTGGGAACAAAACAAAAACAAACCAAATCCAAAAGTACCAGATGGAAGGAAATAATCAAGATCAAGACAGGAATTAATGAAATAGAAATGAACAAACAAAAAAAAATATATAAGAATCAAAGAAATGAAGAGGCGGGCTTTGACGAGATAAACAAGATTGACAAACCCATAGCCAAGTTAACTAAAAGAACAAGAGAAGACCCTAATCAATAATATCAGATGAGATCGGACATGTTCAGGGTGGTGTGGCTGTAGAGAGACCCTAATCAATAATATTGGTGATTTAAAAAAATAAAAGGAGACATCAGAGCAAAACCAAAGTATCGTGACAAGCTTCTTCATGGGTCATGTGTGTTTGGGTTCTAAATGTCCCTTGAGTTTACGTGTTGACTTCTCTCTCTAGGCTTGGGATGTTTTCTTCTATAATCGTATTCAATAGCTCTTCAATTTGTCTACATGTTACCTCAGTGCTATCTTCCACTCTTGTATTCCGGTCTCTCAAATGTATCCCAGATTTCTTGGAACTATTGATCTTGTTCCTTGACATTTTTTTTTTTTTTCACTGTATGTGTCTGTGTGAAGTACTGTCTCAATTTTGTCTTCTCTCCCTCTGAAATTCAACCTTCTGCATGGTCTTGCTTATTAGTAATGTTCTCTATTGTGGTTTTTTATTGGAGCGCCCATTTCTTTCATTTCTAGAATTCCTGTTTGGTTTTTTTTTTTTCAGTGTTTCAATTTCCCTAGTGAGTTTATTCTCCATGGTTTGGCCTTGCTCGTCGGATTTGCTTATAGATTCATTCACTTTATCTCGTCAAAATCTTGTCGGACTCATACGGCTTGCTGTTTGGACCTTCCATGCAGCTGTGATCTTTGTAAGGAACATGATTCTGAGTCTCTCCCTGACATTTCCCCAGTCTCAGTGGTTATGGCTTCCATTATAGGGGAGATAGATATTCTCCGTGTCTTTTGGCCGTGTTGGTCACATCCCTCCAGACTTAACTTCCCCCCTTGTCAGTAATAGTTGGTTGGTTGTTTTATCTTCTGTGGAACCTCCTGCAGGCCACCTCACATCATTTATCAGTCAGTCTGGTCATCCTTAGCTATAGATGACACTTTTGTGTCACCCTTGTGCCCAGGGTGAAGCCTGTAGATAGAAGTCTCAGGCTAAAGAGATGATGGCTTAGTGGTTAAGGAGCTTGCCTAAGAAGCCTAAGCACTCAGGTCTGACTCCCCAGAGCCCATGTAAGCCAGATGCATAAGGTGCAGTGGGCAATAAGGTAGTGCACGTGTCTGGAGCTCAGCTTGCAGTGGCTAAGGCCCTGGTGCGTGAATTTTCTCTCTCTCTCTCACTCTCTCTCTCTTTCTCTCTATCTATCTGCCTCTTGCTCTCTCTCTGTCACTTTCAAAAAATAAATAAATAAAAATAAACAAAAATAAAATATATTTAAAGAATGAATGGAATTCACATCAATAATAGCTATTTAGTTGGCCATGTTAAATCACATACAGTTTATCCAGGAGTCAAAAAAAATTATTTTATATGGCATAGCATAATAAAGGCAAGCATGGGGATGGAGAGATAGATTAGTGGTTAAGGCACTTGCCTGCAAAGCCAAAGGACTTAGGTTCGATTCCCCAGGGCCCATGTAAGCCAGATGCACAAGAGGGTGCATGCATCTGGAGTTTGTTTGCAGTGAGTGGAGGCCCTGGCGTACCCATTCTCTCCCTCTCTCTCTCTCTCTTTCCCTTTCTCTACCTGCCCACTTCTGTATCTCTCTCTCAAATAAATAAACAAAAATAAACTATTAAAAAATTTTAAAACTTGCCAAGAATATAACATAAATACCATACACCAAAAAATAATGATTTAATCTATTAAAGTACATAAGCTACAGTGTGCAACAGCTAAAGTGGCATGATCTTACTTGTCACTGACTGAATAAAGATGGAGGGCAAAGCTGGAGGAAAGTGACTGTTACCCTCCTAAGAACCTTTTTGCAATCCAAGGAGATTGTGGAAAAATCTAGGTGGTAACTCTTTTTTTTTTTTTTATTTATTTATTTTTAGAGAAAGCATGCAAGAGAGAAACAGGGACAGAAAGAGAAGTGATGTGCCAGGGTCTCAGCCACTGCAATCAAACTCCAGACACTTCTGTCACCTAGTGGGTATGTGAGACCTTGCACTTGCCTCGCTTTTGTGCATCTGGCTTATGTGGGATCTAGAGAGTTTAAGATGGGTCCTTAGGCTTCACAGGCAAGCACCATAACCACTAAGCTATCTCTCCAGCCCCCTAGGTGGTAACTCTTAATGGTAGAAGCAGAAACACCAGGTCTACTCTCTCCACCCACCTCAGAGATTCACTTGAACTTTATGCTGAGGCCATATTTCTTTGCTTCATAAACTGAAGGACTGTAGAGATGGTTCACTGGTTAAGGTGCTTGCCTACAAAGCCTAGAGACCCAGGTTCAATTCCACAATACACAAAGCCAGATGCACAAGGTGGTACATGCATCTAGAGTTCATTAGCAGTAGCTAGAGGCCTTGGCATGCCCCATTCTCTCTGTCTTTCTTTTCTCTTTCTGCTTGCAAATAAATAATTTTTAAAATATGCATTTAATTTAAGGGAGAGAGAATGGGTGTGCCAGGGCCTCTAGCCACTGCAAACAAACAACAGAGGTATGTGCCACCTTGTGCATCTAGCTTTATGTGGGTCCTGGGGAATAGAACTTGGGTTCTTAGGCTTTGCAGGCAAGTGCCTTAACCACTGAGAAATCTCTAGCCCTAGATTAAAAAATTTATTTTGGTTTTTTGAGGTAGGATCTCACTCTAGCTCAGCCTGAGCTGGAATTCACTATGTAGTCTCAGGGTGGCCTCGAACTCATAGTGATCCTTCTACCTCTGCCTACTGAGTGCTGGAATTAAAGGCGTGCACCACCACGTCTGGCAATATATATATATATATATATATATATATATATATATTTTAAACAACTGAGACTCAGAAAAGTACTCTAAGATATTATTTTAACAAATATGCACTTAACAGGAGTTCTAAATTAATTTGTCATTATTATAGTTTCCAAATGACCACTCTACTGAGAAAGGAAAAATAAAATACAACAGGATAAAGATGAATAATAGCTTTTGTAGGAAACCTATTATAATGGGGAGATTTATATTAATTTCATCAGGAAGTATTTTCTGAAATCACCTTCCAAGGTCAGACCTGTAGGAGGATTAAAACTCAGAGAATTGCAGGGCGTGGTGGCGCACACCTTTAATCCCAGCACTCAGAAGGCAGAGGTAGGAGGATCGCAGTGAGTTCAAGGCTGTTCTGAGACTACATAGTGAATTCCAGGTCAGCCTGTGCTGGAGTGAGACCCTACCTCGAAAACACAAAAAACAACAACAACAAAAAAAAAAAAAATCAGAAAATTATAGTGACTTACAACCTCTCCTGTTCTAAACACTGAATATTTGGGGATGCAAAAAAAAGGCACTTCACATTTGGAAAATATTTTAATTCCTCTCTGTGTCACTCACGCTTTACCTAAATATCACTTACTATTTTTTTATATTTTATTTATTTGAGAGAGAGAAAAAAAGAGAGTAGATAGAGAGAAAATGGGTACACTGGGGCCTCACGCCACTTTGTGCATCTGGCTTACATACATCTGGTTAAGAACCTGAGCTGGAATTCACTATGTAGCCTCAGGGTGGCCTCGAACTCATAGTGATCCTTCTACCTCTGCCTACCAGCCTAGATGTCCCTCAACTGATGAGTGGATGATGAAGATGTGGCACATTTACACAATGGAGTTCTACTCAGAGGTAAAGAAAAATGAAGTTACGAAATTTGCAGAAAAATGGATGGATCTGAAAAGGATTATACTAAGTGAGGTAACCCGGGCCCAGAAAGCCAAGCGCCACATGTTCTCTCTCATATGTGGATCCTAGCTACAGATGACTGGGCTTCTGCGTGAGAAGGAAAATACTTAGTAGCAGAGGCCAGTAAGTTAAAAAGGAGACATAAAGGGAAGAGAAAGGAAGGGAGGAGGGTACTTAATAGGTTGGTATTGTATATATGTAAGTACAATGATTGAGATGGGGAGGTAATATGATGGAGAATGGAATTTCAAAGGGGAAAGTTGGGGGGGGGGGAATTACCATGGGATTTTTTTTTATAATCATGGAAAATGTTAATAAAAATTTTAAAAGAATAAGAGCCTGGGTCCTTAGGCTTCACAGGCCAGCGCCTTGACCACTAAACCATCTCTCCAGAGCCCTCATCTACTCTTTTAGTAGACCTTGTTCATTTGTCATCATTATGACTTATTTTGTCTCCTCACTATAGAAAAAAAAGACATGCAGGAATGTTATGCTACATATACATCAAGCCCCTCTGGAACTCTGTAATATTATAAAATAAATCTTTAAGTGTAGACTTTACAATATAGACAGGTCTAAGAAGCCAGAGTCTCCTTTTTGTTTTTTCTTTCCTACAACAAACCCTTAAGTGTTACTCTCTTCCTTTTTATTAAATTCAGACTTTCAGGACTTTTTTGCTACATTCAAAACAGAAACTGAGCCAAAAGACAACTGGCCATACATTGTGGATCTATACTTCGCATCCAACAAAGCCAGCATTTGGTATGGAAAACCACTGATTCACTCCTAAAATAGATGAAGAGATAAAGACAGTATGTAAGGCTTTTATTATTGTTAACAGAGAAAGGCATCTAAGTGTACATTTCTCAGTACACATCCACTTACTGGCAATATATTTATTGATATTCCCCTAAGAAATCCATCTTATGGCTATTTCTTTCCTTTCTGGAACTGGATATTGGTTGACATCACATTGCTATTCTCTAGCTCCATGATTTCCCAGAATGTTAATTTCCTGATTATCAAAAATAATCTAGGGCTGGAGAGATGGCTTAGCAGTTAAGCGCTTGCCTGTGAAGCCTAAGGACCCTGATTCAAGGCTCAATTCCCCAGGACCCACGTTAGTCAGATGCACAAGGGGACGCATGTGTCTGGAGTTCATTTGCAGTGGATGGTGCACCCAATCTCTATCTCTCTCTATCTGCCTCTTTCTCTCTCTGTCTGTTGCTCTCAAATAAATAAATAAATAAATAAATAAATAAAATTAAAAATAATCTAATGTGTAAAATACACATGTACAACTTTTAGTTTTTTAAGGTACAGTCTCATTTTAGCCCAGGTTGACCTGGAATTCACTATGTAGTCTCAGGCTAGCCTGGAAGTCACAGTAGTTTAAAGGCATGTGCCATCATGCCAGGCAGAGAGAGAAAGAGAGGCAGAATGGGTGCTCCAGGGCCTCTAGCTCCTGCAAATTTTGAACTCCAGATGCATGTGTCACTTTTTGCATCTGGCTCTACACAGATACTTGAGACTTAAACCCAGGTCATTGGGCTGTGCAGACAAGTGCCTTAACCACTGAACATCTCTCCAGCCCTGCATATATACAATTTTGATGAGGATTGAATAATGGGACTCTGTCATTTGCAAGTAAATATACAATATAAAGTGAGGGCTACCAGGAGACTGTTCCAGCTCTAACCTGGGCAGCAAGGAGGTTGTGTCACACCCGGCCAAGCTTGTACATTTAGAGAGGAGTAGTGTGACCTGGGAAAGGTTTCTGTCTTCTTCAGACACATTCCCCTCTTCAGGAAAGCACAATTCAGGTTCCCAGAAGCAGGTTACCAGAATGCTAAGTTGTTCTGCTGGTTCTGTTTCATGAGCCCCGGGTGGATACTCCAGGATCCAGACGCATTACAGAATAGTCCCTCACCTTCCGTCCTCGAGGAATTTTTTTTTTTTAGAGAGGCAGAGAGAAAGAGAGAGAGAATTGGCACGCCAGGGCCTCAGCTACTGCAATAGAATTCCAGATGCTTGCGCCACCTAGTGGGCATATGTGACCTTGCGCATGCCTCACCTTTGATCTGGAGACTCAAACATGGCTCCTTGGGCTTCCAGGAAAGCACTTTAATGGCCATCTCTCCAGCCACTCTAGGAATAGTTAAAGCCTAAGAACCCAAGGAGCCTGGAAATTATGTGAGCTGAGTCTCCTTGGTGACAGGCATCCCAGAAGGAAGGGTCAGGAACTTGTTAAGCAGAGGAAGTACAAAGATAGGACAATGCATCTTCTTTAACATAATAGTTTATTAATTTTTAAAGTGAATATACAAAGTGGTGTGTTTCATTATGGCCTTTTTCTACCTCTGTGTCATTATATGTAATTCCTTTTTTAAAATGTATTTTATTTTTATTTACTTAGTAGGGAGAGAGGGAAAGAAAGAGAGACAGAGAGAATGGGAACACCGGGGCCTCTAGCCACTGCAAATGAACTCCAGATGCCCGTGCCACCATGTGCAGCTGGCTTACGGGGGATCTGGAGAATTGAACCTGGGTCCTTAGGCGTCACTTAACCACTTAGCCATCTCTCTAGCCCCATTATATGTAATTCTAATGTGTACTGCTCCTGTACTGTCCTCTCTGATCTCCTTCCCCTTCTTGCTGCTCTCCATCCTTCCTTCAAATAATCTCATATTTCCTTGCTACATGGATTTCACTACTCTCTCGTCTCCCCACTCCCTCCCTTAATAACTCTTCCTAAACTCTCACAGTTTCCTTCCAACCTTCATAATATGTGTACTTAAAAACACATCTACACATATATCTAAATTTAAATCTAGGTTCTGCAGAGGAGGATTTTATTTAAGCAGAAAAAAAAAAGAATAAAGCTCATTACTAAGAGAGAAGTTCTGATTATGGCTCTACATTCTGCACTATTCATTCATTCATTCATTCATTCATTCATTTGTGACAGGTTCTTTCTGTGCAACCCAGGCTGGTCTTCCTGCCACAGAACTCCAAACACTGGGGAGATATGCGTCTGCTACCATGCTATGGTGGGGTGGTTTGAATCATGTGCCCTCCATATACTTGGGTGTTTTGAAGGCTAGGTCCCCAGCTGGTGGCAGTGTGGGAATTGGAGCCCCTGCTAGAAGTGGTACCTTGGCCGGTGGATGTTAAGGTCTTGCCAGTGTTCACCTCACTCTCATCCTGTGGCATTCTACCTGCTGTGGCAGAGGTGATGTCCAGCCTCTGTTCATGCCATGCTTCCCTCTGCCATCGTGGTGCTTCCCCCTTGAGACTATAAGCCAAAATAAATAAGTTTTCTCCCATCAGCTGGATGTGGTAAGGTGCTTTGTGCCAGCCACGAGAAGGTAACTACAACAGCTGGCTTCTTTTGCTCTTTTTAAACTCGATTCCCATGCTGTGGGGATGTATAAGAGCTCTGTGCCTGCTTTGTTTAGAAATGTAAATCAATACCCATATACAAATACAGTGGCCAAAAGATAGATGAAATTATTGGTAGAAAACATGATTAAGTTTTTATATAGCTCAGTTACCACATGATCATGAACAGAGATATTTTTAAAAATGTTAAGGCAATTTACTTTATAATCTAAACACTATATATAAAACCCAAGACAGCCCACTGGCCTAGAAATCACTTGGCCTCTTGCCTTGGCATCCAAATACTGGCATGACAGGTCTGTACCACCACACCTGGCTTTGGGAATGATCTTGAAGATCACAAAGGCAATATGAAAATTTCATATTTTAGGAATTGACATTAAAATTATAAGTTGTATGAATAACTGTAAAAAATGCTTTTGTTTCCTATTATTTAGCTCTTACTTGCTAAAAAAAACATTTTCTTTATTTAGTCGTTCTTTTAAAATTGGGCATTTGATCTAAAATGTACACTAAGGGCTAGAGAGATGGCTTAGCAGTTAAGCGCTTGCCTGTGAAGCCTAAGGATCCCGGATCAAGGCTCAATTTCCCAGGACCCATGCCAGCCAGATGCACAAGGGGCGCACGCATCTGGAGTTCATTTGCAGTGGCTGGAGGCCCTGGCGTGCCCATTCTCTCTCTCTCTCTCTCTCTCTCTCTCTCTCTCTCTCTCTCTCTCTCTCTCCCCCTCTCCCTCTTTCTCTCTCTGTCTGTCGTTCTCAAATAAATAAGTAAAAATCAACAAAAAATTTTAAGATGTACACTAAACAGGAAAGAGACTTGACTAGCGAAACACTTTGGAAAGAGGAAGCAACATTTGAAGACTTATCCTTCCAAAATTAAAGGTCTGCTCTACAGACATGGAAATAAGGACGTGGGGTGCTGGTGTCAAAGGAGATCAGTGGTAGCACACAGCTGGACAGAAACAGCCTGTCACATGTATGATGGTATTAGACTGTCAGGCTGCCAAGCAAGACACCACAGAACGAAGGATTTGCACAGCAGACACTTTCTCACACTTCTATCAGTTTGGAAGTCCAAGATCAGGGACACCAGCGGTGGTGGTCACCAGCGAGGTCTCTCTTCCTCACATCTGGTCAGCTGCCTTTCTTGCGCTCTCCTCGCATGGACTTTCCCTCTGGGCTCCCATGGAAAGTGAGTTTCTTGGTATTACTTGTATAATGATGCCATCCAATTAACTTAGGGGCCTACCCTTCTGATCTCATTTAACCTCAACTATCACCTCAAAAGGGCTGGTCTCTACAAAGAGCCCATATGAGCTATTGAGTGACACAATCTGCCTGTCACGATAATCAATCCATCAGGGTCGAATGCTTCATGGACGTAAGCTAAAATCAAAAATAGAATTTCTAATTTTTCCAGTTTTATCATGCAGATTCCATTTTCCATGGACCATTTAAGAAGTCTGGCTTAGCTCTATACCACTAATATGTTCCCCAGCATTTTCATAGTTGGGCGCATGATTCATTCCTCATCAATAATGGTCAGATCTGGGCTAGAGAGATGGCTTAGCAGTTAAGGCATTTGCCTGTGAAGCCAAAGGACCCAGGTTCAAGTCCCCAGGACCCACATACGCCAGATGTACAAGGGGCACATGCATCTGGAGTTTGTTTGCAGTGGCTAGAGGCCCTGGCATACCCATTTTCTCCCTCTCTCTCTCTCTCTTTCTCTCTCTCTCTCTCTGTCTCTCTCTCTCTCTCTCTCTCCTTGCAAATAAATAAATTAAATTTTTTAAGTCCAAAAAAAGCCAGGAGGCAGAGATAAAAGGATCGCCATGAGTTTGAGGCCACCCTGAGACTCCATAGTGAATTCCAGGTCAGCCTGGGCTAGAGTGAGACCCTACCTCAAAAAAAAAAAAAAAAAAAAAGTGCCTCTGCCTGGGATCTAGTCACTCCATTCACTGAAACTGTCAAATTGGTGAAATGCAAGTTTACCCAACCCCATCGCTCCTGTGCGCAGAGTTCCTCGCTAAGAATGAAGACATAAAAAGAGAAAACAAGGGCTGGAGAGATGGCTTAGTGGTTAAGGCGTTTGCCTACAAAGCCAAAGTATCCTGGTTCGATTCTCCAGGATCTACATAAGCCAGATGCACAAGGGGGCGCATGCATATCAAGTTCATTTGCAGTGACTGGAGGCCCTGGCACACCCATTCTTTCTCTTTCTTTCTTTCTTTCTTTCTTTCTTTCTTTCTTTCTTTCTTTCTTTCTTTCTTTCTCTCTCTCTCTCTCTCTCTCTCAAATAAATAGATATGTTTTTTAAAAAAGAACAAGCAAGAGAGATAAAGCCCTGACCTCCCAGAAACCAGCATAAATCCTATGCTTTCTAGATGCAAACCCCACACCATTTTCATTACTTAAGGCAGTTAAAGTTTGTTTACCTTAGTTATACCAAACTGGCCAGGCTGAACCCTCAGCATAAGGAAAAGAGAATCTGTCCATAGACTGCTGTAAGGAATTCATGACAGCCGCAGAACCTGCTTTGTACACTACCCAGCAAATATCAGTTACTCAGTTAATGTCAATGTGATGGGCCCAGTAACCAGATTGCAGTGGGATTGAGAAGAAAATGGAAGATGAGGAGAGAAATGGCATGGGCAAATTTTCAAGTGTTTTGTTGTAGAGAGACTTGTTTTTAAGGTGGTAAGGCAAACAGATTTGCAGGGAAGGAAATTTTAAGAGGAAGTTCTCTTTCTGTGATTTTCCATTGAGTTTGTTGACCAAAAGTGTTGGTTTGTCATGTTCAATCAATATTATACTAAATTTAATTTTAGTTGTTTTCTGGACACCCTCAGACTCTTAATTGTTATTATTCTAAGGCTTGCTAATCTTATAAAAAATTTTATTACTTGTTTTGAGAAAATGGATAAGCAAAATATTTATGAATCTAACCTTTGGATTAAAGAGGCTTTGATGAAATTTTCTAGCTTTCTTTGTAATATCTTCTAGATGTTGCTGTTATTGATCCACTTTTTTTTCACTGACATGGCTTATGACACATTAAGCTGCCATGTATTATTACTTTGGTAACCAAAGTGATCACATGAGAACAATATTAAATTACCATTTTGTTTTCATAAGTACAAAACTCAGTATCAGAGTTCTGACTAATAGAAATTCAACAGGATGGTAAACATGCCTCAAAGTCATAAGGATGGTATCACCCTGAATCTTATTTTTTCCTATAAAATGTTAATTATTTACAGATTACAAGTAATTCAAGTAATTTTATTACTCCTTCTAAAGTTTCATCATTTGAACTTTTATTAATTGATCACTCAATATACAATGTCTCAATGCAAAATGCTATCTCACCTGGTGGTCTACCTTGTGATATTATTCTATTGGTAACTTGTTTATTTATCTATTTGAGAGAGAGAGAGGGGCAGATAGAGAGAGATAGAATGGGTATGCCAGGTCCTCTAGCCACTGCAAATAAACTCTAGATGCAGGTGCCACCTTGTGCATATACCTGGGTCCTTGGGCTTCATAGGAAAGCACCTTAACCACTAAACCATCTCTCCAGCCCAAGATACTATTCTAAAAACAAAAGAAAAATGTTGATTTGAACTAAATTAGGTTAATGTTATATGCTGCTCCAATTAACAATAAGAAAATATCTTTTCCTACCATTATAATATCCCAGTGAACATTGCTGGGGAAAGTGAGGCCTATAAGTAAATTAAACACAGCTGCCAAATTAAATTTTGTGCCCCTTCCCTCCAAGAATTCTAGCCAACTGAAAGAACTTCCCATTCTCTGCTGAGCACATTTGATACCAAACACCTGACAAAGTCAAGGTTCTCCAGCTCATATTAAAGACAACTAACCCTTTTATGTCTTATACGTTTACAAAAATATCTCCTTTGAGTTTACTCAATTCAGTGCAGTAAGTAACTTTCATAGGTAGAAGAAAGTGAGATTCAAAGACATTTATTGACATTTAAAATGTGAAATTATTACAAAATAAAAGTAGAAGTCAAACTCATCATCCAACTCAATATTTTCTTTGCAACACACCGTACACATTTAAATTGATTATATATAATGTGTATGTATTATGTATAAAATTTCTCCTAGCAAGAAACCAAATGAAGTTTCTCAGTTCAGATTTAAAAATAGCAAAAATGAGAACACCATAAATTCCTCAAGTCAAATCCAGTTTAATGTCAATCTTTAATGTCTCTCACAGTCAAGGAAGTCTATGCTTTCACAAATTTCTGTTAAGTTGTTTATTTATTTATTTTATTTTATTTTTACTTCTTTAGAGAGAGAGAGAAAGTAAGTAAGTAAGAGAGTGGGCATGGCAGGGTCTCTAGCTACTGCAAGCAAACTCTAGACACATGGACCACCATGTGCATCTAGCTTACCTGGGTCCTGAGGAGTTGAACCTGGGTCCTTAGGCTTCACAGGCAAGCACCTTATGCTAAGCCATATCTCCAACCCTTAAGTTTTTTAACATTTAATTTGTTTTTAGTTCACAACTATAATTCATTTGTCAGTATTTCATCTCTCATTCAAAGTATTTGTAATCAATGACTGGTATATTCTAAATTATACACTAAAAGAATTCACAAGAGTTGTGGGTTTTTTGACAGAAAAAGAGGGGAAGAGAGAGAAAGGGTGCAGCAGGGCCTCCAGCCACTGCAAATGAACTCCAGGAGTGTGTGCCCCCCTTATGTGTCTGGCTAACGTGGGTCCTGGGAAAATGAACCTGGGTCCTTTGGCTTTGCAGGCAAACACCTTAACCACTAAGCCATCCCTCCAGCCCCATGGTAGTTTGATTTAAGAAGACACACTAGGGAGCTGGGGATGTGGCTCAGCAGTTGGAGGCACTTGTCTTCAAAGCCTGCCCAGCTGGATTCTCTATAATGAAACCACAAACTAACAAGGGTGTTAGTCTGACGCCATGGCTGCTGGCCTCTTCCAGAGCAGATCACGTCCCCCTTTGGCCTTGTATCTGAGAGCGTCAATGGTGACTATTTCACTCCTGCTAAGCACCTGAAACCTACTAGGTTCCAACCTTTGTAGCAGCCCCAAGGTTCTCCTGCTTGGATTCTTCATTTTTTTTTTTTCTAAACTTGTGTTATCTTTTTATTTATTTGAGAGCAATAGACAGAGAGAGAAAGAGGGAGAGAGAAATAGAAACACAGAGAGAAAGAGAATGGGCGTGCCAGGGCCTCCAGCCACTGTAAACAAACTCCAGACATATGTGCCCCCTTGTGCATCTGGCTAACATGGGTCCTGGGGAATCGAGCCTCAAACGGGGTCTTTAGGCTTCACAGGCAAGTACTTAACCACTAAGCCATCTCTCCAGCCCTGAATTATTCTTTTAATGAACAGAGACAGGTGGTGGCCAGGTAGTTTACTGGGCAATAGGAGTTTCACATACAATCTGGCTTGAAATTTTCATAAAAGAAATTGGTTCTATTTTTCCCCCCTGGTAATTGCATAATTACAGTGATTCCTTGAAATTTTTTCCCCAAAAGATGTTTCTTATCCAAAACCATGTTTGTAAATGCATATTCTCATGTCATTACATGTGTACATTTTTTACAAAATACTTTTATTTATTTATTTGCAAGGGGAGATAGAGAGAAAAAAAAAAAGCAGGCACACTAGAGCCTCCAGCTGCTGCAAACGAACTCCAAACACATGTGCCACCTGGTGCATCTGGCTTAGGTGGGTACTGGGGAATTGAAGTTGGTCCCTTGGCTTTGCAAGCAAGCACCGTAACATCTAAGCCTTATCTCCAGCCCCATGTGGGCTTATTTTATTTCAATGTGTACATAATAGAAATTTTAACTTCAGGGACCTCCGTAGGAGTGCATCTCCCTCCTTCTCTACTGCTCTTAAGCTGCCTTTCCCAGCTCTGAACGTGCACCCCTGATGAACACATTCCTCAAGGAATGTAAAATCTAAGACAAATAATGCTGCTGCAAATATATAAACAAAAGGAATTCAGCAGAGAAGACACTTTACACATGTACATGGGAGGACTGGAAAAATGGTTCAGCAGTTAAAGGCACCTCCTTGCAAAGCCTACCAGCCTGGGTTCAATTCCTCAGTACCCATGTAAAACCAGATGTACAAAGTGGCAGGTGCATATGGACTTTGTTTGCAGTGGCATGCCCATACCCTCTCTCTCTCTCTTTCTCTATCTACTTGCAAATAAATAATCAAAATATTTACAAATGTGCATGGGATATTAATTTAAAACACTCATTCTATTTATTTATTTAAATATTTGACAGAGAAAGAAAGAGAGAGAATGGGCATGCCAGGGCCTCCAGCCACTGCAAACGAACTCCAGACACATGCACCACCACCTTGTGCATCTGGCTAATGTGGGTCCTGGGGAATCAGACCTGGGTCCTTTGGCTCTGCAGGCACACGCCTTAACTGCTAAGCCATCCCTCCAGCCTGTAAAACACTCATATTATGGTCAAGTAAAGGTTTGAATTTTTTTTTTAGTTATGAGGTAGTCTATAAGTTTTTGAAATTTCTATTTATGTATACCAAGAGAAGCAAAGGGTACTGGTTGCATCTTTGAGGCAAGCTGCATGTTAGATACAGGAGACAAAGGGAATGAATGAGAAAACCAAAATGAAGGAAGGACACCAAAGCCTTCGAATGAGGCCAAGAGAAAAAACCAGCAGTGCAAAGAAAAGTGCCATTTGCTCATCATTAATGTTTTCTAGGTTGAACTTTACAGTTCCGTTCAGCTGCTTCTGCACAGTCGCACACGGTCGCACACTCAGCAAATATCCAACACAGAGCCAACCATCTTCCAGGAAAGAGAGAATGTCCGCGGAGGAATTCAATGGTTGAGTCAACAAGACTGTGGAAAAAGGCTGTTACAAACCTACAGAGAGTTGGTGGACAAGTTCTTTTGGAGCCAATGTTTCTTTCTAAAGCAAATATTTGAAAATAATATAAAGGTTTTCCCCCACCAATCCTCTTGAGAAATTCGGATATTTGTAAAGGGGAGATCCACGTGCAAGAGCGTTATTGGTAGCCAGGCATAGTGATGCAAAACTGTAATGTCAGGGCTGGAGAAATGGCTTAGCGGTTAAGGCGATTTCCTGCGAAGCCAAAGGACCTAGGTTTGATTCCCCAGGACCCATGTAAGCCAGATGCGCAAGGTGGCACATCTGTCTGTAGTTTGTTTGCCATGGCTGAAGGCCCTGGCATCATACCCATTCTCTCTTTTTCTCTCTCTCTCCCCAGCCCCTTGCTTGCAAGTAATATTCAAAATGCTTCTACATTTTTTTAAATTTTTTATTTATTTATTTGAGAGTGACAGACACAGAGAGAAGGACAGATAGAGGGAGAGAGAGAGAATGGGCGCGCCAGGGCCTCCAGCCTCTGCAAATGAACTCCAGATGCGTGCGCCCCCTTGTGCATCTGGCTAACGTGGGACCTGGGGAACCGAGCCTCGAACCAGGGTCCTTAGGGTTAGCCAATATTCATATATCGAACCACTAACAACCAGGCTTAAATTTAGTGAACATGCATAATATTTTTATTTGATTATATTCTTAGTAATTTTTATTTTTGAAAAACATTCTTTGAGAGCTGAGAAAAGGCTAGCTTCATTAAGTATTCTTCTCCAGTTGTTAGGTAATTTTGAACTTTGAAATTATGAAATATCAGGTGCTTGTGAGGACAGTATATAGATACACAGGGGACTGCACACACCCTTTTAATACTGATATTTTATCTTTATTGAAATCTATTTCATTTATTAGTACAGTTTCTATTTTTAACATTTTAACTAATACATAAAACATAAAATGGTACATATCAATGGGTATTATATAATTATATAATGCTGGAATATATGTATGCATCACATAATGTTCAATTTTTTTTTTTTTTTTTTTTTTTTTTTTTTGGTTTTTCGAGGTAGGGTCTCACTCTAGCCCAGGCTGACCTGGAATTCATTATGTAGTCTCAGGGTGGCCTCGAACTCACAGTGATCCTCTTACCTCTGCCTCCCGAGTGCTGGGATTAAAGGCGTGCGCCACCATGCCTGGCTCAATATTCAAATTATTTTAAAGATTTCAAGCATTCATCACTTCTTAATGTTTGAAACTTTTAAAATACTTCCTCTAGGTCCTTGACACGTGCAATACATTATCATGTCTACTCACTCTATTACAGCAGCACCCCAGAAATTCTTCCTGGTTTCTAGTTATAAGACTTTACTTTCCTCAGACTCTCATAACCAGCATGCTAACTTTTAAAATTTTTGCATGTGATGTGTGTGTGTGTGAGTGTGTGTGTGTGTGTGTGTGTGTGTGTGTGTGTGCGTGTGTGTTAGATGAGGGGTTAATGTCAGGGGTTGTCCTCAATTGCTTTTCCATCTCATTTTTTTAAGAGACTATCTCTCACTGAACCCAGGATTGACCAGGGGATACTTCTGTCTCCACCTTCCCAGCACTGGGATTACTGGCATGTGCCACCATTCCTGACCTGGTTGCTGGGGATTCAAACTCGATTCCTTAGGCTTGTGTGGCAATCACTTTATCCACTGAGCAACTTTCCAGTCTCCAACATTCTAACTCTTAAGTTACGTGAAATCAACATTTTTTAGATTTCATACAAGAAGATTATTTCATGTGTGTCTTCATGAACCTCATCTACTCCACATGACATGACATGATGAGCCATGTCACCACAAATGACAAGATTTCGCATATAGTAAGCCACTGTGTCTGTACACTGGTTTTTGTTGTTGTTGTTGTTTGTTTTGGCTTTTGGTTTTGGGGGTTTTTGTTTGTATGTTTTCCAAGGTAGGGTCCTACTCCAGCTCAGGCTGTCCTATAATTCACCATGCAGTCTCAGGGTGGCCTTGAACTCTCAGCAATCTACCTACCTCTGCCTCCTAAATGTTGGGATCAAAGGCGTGTGCCACCATGTCTGGCCATTTCTTGCCTATTCTGAATAATGCTACAATGAACATGCAAGTGAATCTGCCTCTTCAGTAAGCTGATTTCATTTCCTTTGACTATAGACCTGGAATGGGATTGCTGTATACTGTGGTAGTTCTAGTTTCAAGTTTTTGAGATTCCTCTATACTGTTTCCATGGTGACTATACTAATTTCTATTTCCTCCACAGTATGCAAGGGTTTCCTTTTCTCCACCTGTCACCAGCGTGGGTTAGCTTCAGTCTTCCTTACGACAGCCATTCGTACTGTGGTGAGGTGATCAGTGGTGTTGGACATTTGTCAGGTATCACCTGGATGTCTGCCTTTGAGAAATGTCAATTTGGATTGTTTTAATTGTGCCATCTGTCTTTTTTGTCACTGAGTTCATGGATCCCTTATACACTCTGGGCACTGGTACCTTATCAGATGGATAATTTGAAGATGCCTCTCCAATACTACATACAGGCTGTCTCTTCACCCTACTGGTTTTCTTTGGCTATTAAAAAAAAAAGGTTTTTGCTTTGATTATATCCCACTTGCCGACTTTTGCTTTTGCCTACTGTGCCTCTGGGGTCTTGTCCAGAAGAAAATCCTTACCCATTCTAATGTCCTTTAAAACATCTCCTCAGTTTTCTTCTAGCAGTTTCATAGTCACAAATCTTATATTTAAGTCTTTAATATATTTGGAGTTCTTTTTTGTAATTGGTAAGAGGTAGGCATCTACTTTCATTTTTCTTCCTGTAGACATGTAATTTTCCTAGCACTGCTTACTGAAGAGACTGTCTTTTCTCCATTGCATGTTATTAGCGCCAATGCCAAAAGTCAGTTGTGGAAAAAAGAAAAGAAGAAAAAAAAAGTCAGTTGTGGGGATAAAGAGATGGCTCAGCAGGTAAGGTGCTTGCCTGCAAAGCATAACAACCCATGTTTGATTCCCCAGTACCTAGGTAATGTCAGGTACAGAAAGTGGTATTTACATCTGGAGCCCATTGGCAATGGCTAGTGGCACTGGTTCACCCATTCTCTCTCTCTCTCTGCTTGAAAATTAAATGAATAAATAAAGTCAGTTGGCTGTAGACATATGGGTTTACTTTTAGGGTCTCTATTTTGATCTATTGATCTATGTCTCTATTTTTATGGAAATATAAAGCAGTTTAGATTACTATAGCTTCGTAGTGTGTTTTTAAATCTGGTAGCATAAAGCTTCCTACTATGCCTATTCAGGCAGGTGTGTGTGTGTGTGTGTGTGTGTGTGTGTGTGTGTGTTTATAGTAATTCCATATAAGATGTAGAGTTGTTTTATCCTAGTTTTATGAAGAATATCATTGGTATTGCGATAGGCATTGCACTGGTCTATAGATTCCTTTGGGTAGTATACTGTAATAATAGTGATTCTTCCAATCGACAAACACAAGAGGCTTCTCTACTTACTATTTATGGTGGTTTGAATCGGGTATCCCCCATAAACTTACATGTTTTGAATGCTTGATCCCCAGCTGATGGCAATTTGGGAGGTGGAGTCTTGCTGGAGGAGGTGTGTGGCTGGGCGTGGACCTTGGTGAGTGATTACACCTAGCTTGCCAGTGTTAGTTCAGCTCACTCTCCTGCTGCTGTTGTCCACTGGTGTTGGCAAGTTGGCAATGTTCCACCTCAGCTCATACCACGTTTTCCCCTGCCATCATAGGGCTTCTCCCCAAATATATAAGCCAAAATAAATCCCATCAGCTGAGTTTGGTTGGGTGCTTTGTGCCAGCAATGTGGAGGTAACTGTAACACTATTTTAGCAATGAATAGACTCAGGATAGGAGTCTGCTGGTGACGTATCAAAGTTTCGGTACCAGAGTGCAATCCAAGCCCAGATTTTTCCTAAATTCCTTATCAGTGCCCTTGTTCAGAAGAACCTGCGATGAATAGTCTGTTCCCACCAGCCTTTCCTGGAGCCAGAGTAGACCCAGAGATGCCTCATATAGTTATATAGGCACTGGTGAATTGAACCTGAGTCATTTGGCTTTACTGGCAAGTGCCTTAACCACTAAACAATCTCTCCAGATCCTAAGGTGAATTTTTATGCTCACTACACTGTCTTACTCTCTAGCCATGAATATCCATGAACAGCATGTCTTGTCCTGGGGCACTTTCTATCTCTCTGCTTCCTAGCCTCCATATAAATGAGAAGCTTTGTCCCAATTCATATCTCCTGCCACCACAAGGAGTCCTCACTCCCACCATGATGTTCTTCCTCAACTCAAACCCAAAGTAATGAGGCCAGATGACCATGAACTGGAGCCTATAAAAACCAAAGGACAAAATAAATCTCTCTTCTTCACATTCATTTCTCTCAATCATCTTGTCTCAGAGGTGAAAAGCTGACTAACACGTGGTTGAAACTCAAATCAATCCCACTAAGCACAGGCATCTAATGTAGTAGAATGAAGGATTCAGATATCAGTCTATACAACTATAGGCACCTGATGTTTAACAAAGATGCAAAAAATATATATATATTGGAGAAAATGCAGCATCTTCAACCAATGGTGTTGGGAAAAACTGCATTATCTACTTGTGTGATGGTTTGAAAGTAAAATGTCCTCCATACCTCATGTGATGGTGATCAAATCTCATCTTAAATTGCCAGCCAGTAGAGCCTTTGGGAGGCGGACCCTTGTTGGAGGAGGTATGTCACTGGCCATCGAGCCTTGGGGTGTTATATCCCAGCCCCTACTTTCCCCACTCATACGGTTCACTCCTTCCTTCTTCCCTCCTGATTGAAAAGCTGTGATGCCTGGCTCGCTTCTTCTGCTATGCTCTTCTTGCCATGAGAAAACGTCCTCTCTAAACTAAGATGAAAGAAATCCTTTCCTTTATAAGCTGCTTCTGATCAGGTGTTTTGTCCCAGCAATGAGAAGGTGACTGCTACAGTTTGTAAAAGAATGAAACCAGATCCCTTTATATCACCCTACATAAAAATCAACTCGAAAAATGGGTCAATTACCTGAATGTGAGACCTGGAATTCTAAAACAGTTAGAGGAAAATGTAAGGAGTACACTCCTAGATATGGACTAGCACTCTGGTTTCCCAGGAAATTAAAGCAGTCAAGAAATAGGACCTCATGAACCTAACTATTGTACAGGAAACTGCCAACCAAGTCAAGAGTCAGCCTGAAAGGTGCTAGAATATACAAAAACAAAAATAAGATAAACATTAAAAAAACTAATTGACCCAATCAAAAAAGTGGACTAAGGAATTTAATAGTGTTCTCAAAAGAAGAAATACAAATGCCCAAAAGATACTTTTTTTTTTTTTTTTAGAGAAAGAGAGAGAGAGATTGAAAAATGGGCGCACCAGGGCTCCAACCACTGCAAATGAACTCCACATGCATGCGTCCCCTTGTGCATCTGGCTTATGTGGGTCCTGGAGAATCGAACGGGGATCCTTGGGCTTTGGCAGATGAATGCCTTAACCACCAAGCCATCTCTCCAGCCCCAAACAGATACTTTTTAAAATGTTCAACATTCTTAGCCATTAGGGAAATGCAAATTAAAACTACTTTGATATGTTATCTTAGCTCAGTCAAAATGGAAATCATAAAGAAAACCAATGGCAACAAAGGCCAGTGATGACGTGGGGGCAAGGGCACGTGTACACTGGTGCACCCACTATGGAAATCAGAACGGAGGTTCCTCACAAAGCTGAAACAGCTACCATATGACCCAGCTCTACTGTTCCTAGGCTTATACCCAGAGAATTCTATATTGTACCACAGAGATACTTGCATACCCATGTTCGCTTCTGCTCTGTTCACAATAGCTAGAAAATGGAACCAACTGTCCATCAACTGATGACTGGAAAATTAAAATAATGAAAATGATTTTTGTTCAGCTATAAAAAAATAAAGTTATAAACACTGCAGGAAAAAATGAATAGAATTGGAAAAACTTGCACTAATGAGGTAACTCAACCCCAGAACAAAAAAAAAAATCATATTTGCTGTAATATGTGGATCCTAAGTCTTAATGCCTGTATGCATGTAATTAAGGGGATGGGAGACTTGAGTATAGACTATGGTTCTAGATAGGAGACCATAAGAGGGGAAGAAGCAGTGAAGGGAAGGAGAGAGGACAAAAGGAAACCTATAACATGGAAACACAAAGGAAGGAAAAAGGGGAGGGAAACAAAAACTTGGAATAAAGCAGGAAAACTCACAAACAAAAGCAAAATATGTAATAAGCTATATGTTTACAATGATTAAATCTTATGATTCAGAAATTATCCTCCAGTAGAGCCATTCAAAAATAAATTCGTCTGAGGAACACTTCTACACTGCTGGTGGGAATGCAATCTGGTCCAGCCATTGTGGAAAACAGTGTGGAGGTTCCTAAAGCAGCTTAAGATTGATCTACCATATGACCCAGCTATAGCACTCCTAGGCATATATCCAAAGGAATCATCTCATTTCCTTAGAAGTACATGCTCAACCATGTTTATTGCTGCTCAATTTATAATAGCTGGGAAATGGAACCAGCCTAGATGTCCCTCAACTCATGAGTGGATAATGAAGATGTGTCACATTTATACAATGGAGTTCTACTCAGCGGTAAAGAAAAATGAAGTTATAAAATTTGCAGAAAAATGGATGGATCTGGAAAGGATTATACTAAGTCAGGTAACCCAGGCCCAGAAAGCCAAGCACCACATGTTCTCTCTCATATGTGGATCATAGCTACAGATGATTGGGCTTCTGCGTGAGAATGAAAATACTTAGTATCAGAGGCCAGTAAGTTAAAGAGGAGACATAAAGGGAAGAGAAAGGAAGGGAGGAGGGTACTTAATAGGTTGATATTGTATATATGTAAGTACAATGATTGAGATGGGGAGGTAATATGAGGGAGAAGGGAATTTCAAAGGGGAAAGTGGGGGGGGGGGAATTACCATGGGATTTTTTTTTATAATCATGGAAAATGCTAATAAAAATTTTTTAAAAATAACCCCCCCCAAAAAAATAAATTCGTCTGGCTGGAGAGATGGCTTAGTGGTTAAGACACATGCCTGCAAAGCCTAAGGAGCCACTTTGATTCCCCAGCTGTACAAGGTTACACTTGTAACATTTGCAGTGGCTAGAGGCCCTGGCGTGCCCCATTCTCTATCTCTCTATCTATCTTTCTCTCCCTCTCTTTCTCTCTCTCCCTCAGATAAATAAAATATTTTTTTTAAAAATACTGCAAAGTACTTTTTTTTTTAAATTTTTTTTGTTCATTATTTATTTATTTATTTATTTGAGAGCGACAGACACAGAGAGAAAGACAGATAGAGGGAGAGAGAGAGAATGGGCGCGCCAGGGCTTCCAGGCACTGCAAACGAACTCCAGACGCGTGCGCCCCCTTGTGCATCTGGCTAACGTGGGACCTGGGGAACCAAGCCTTGAACCGGGGTCCTTAGGCTTCACAGGCAAGCGCTTAACCGCTAAGCCATCTCTCCAGCCCCAAAGTACTTTTTAAAACATATATTTGTCAACTAGAAGAAAATCTATCATAAAAGAAAAAAAATAAGTAAAATTGCTCCTAAAAATTTGTCACAATTATCACAAAATAACATCTAATGTTTACTGAAGATCATTATGAATCAGGCCTATGTCTTATTAGCTATTCTTAGAAAGCCTTGGCTAGTGTGAAATTTTCGTTTCACTTTACGAGACACAAGCGACCTGGTTAGTTGATACATTCAATCAGTAACTCTGCCTCCCCCAGGGCGGGGATCTTAGATGGGTGGTGGGGATCTGAACTCATGTCCTCATGCTTGCCTAAAAAGAACTTTACTGAATGAGCTATCTATCCTTTCCTCTTACTAATATAAACTGTTCATGTTGAGGAGTGTATATAATAAAATTAATTGTAATAAAACGATAAATTGTTGAATTTAGTAGATTATTTAAAACAGAAGCTTTCCAATAGAAATTATATATGTATAGCTGGCTTTGCATGATGAACAGATGAACTATTGAAAGCCAGAAACAAAATAATTCAAAGCATATCTTCACATATAATAACCATTCTGGATTCTAACTGGCAAATATACAGAAATGTCACTTTTTAGCAACTGGAAAATGTAAGTGCCTGACTTTTTAAATTGCCCGGTATGTGCTAGGCATCCAAAAAGCGAAGTGTTATGCTCCATTTCTTTCTGCTCCAAAATGCAGAGAGGAGAGAGAGAGAAAAATTGCTTCTGCATCTCAGAGAGACAACCGCAAAGTCTTCACCTAGGTCATGAGATGCAAGCTCCCTTCGAGGCATGTTCAAATGCCTCATTGCCAACCCCAAAACCAGATGAAGGTCACCCACGAGGCAAGGTACATCCAAGTGCAGGAACTTGCGGGAATGTTGACCATCTGTTTTATAAAAAGGTAAATGCTTCCGTGAGTTTACCTCTGACAGCCTGAGATGTCTAGTCTGTGTTTAGTCCTCTCTGTCCACAAAGAGAATTAATAGAAAGAGGAAAACTAGATAGAACTAAAATCTACTTGATCCTTTAATTGAACTCGGTCATCACTGGCTAGAAGCTTCAAATTATTGATAAATTCTTTCTCTTCAGGAAGGAGAAAAGCCAACTATTAAAACACAGATAATTTAGGCTGAGGAGATGACTCAGGGGGTAAGAGCACTTGCTGTGTAAGCATGAGGAACTGGATTTGATCCACAGTGCCCATAGAAAAAGCTAGACAGGGGACTGGAGGGATGGCTTAGTGGTTAAGGCATTTGCCTGCAAAGCCAAAGGACCCGGGTTCTATTCTCCAGGACCCACATTAGCCAGATGCACAAGGGGGCACATGCATCTGGAGTTAATTTGCAGTGGCTGGAAGCCCTGGTGTGCCCATTCTTCCTCTCTCTCTCTCTTTCTCTCTCTCTCTCCCCTCTGTCTCTGTCAAATAAATAAGATAATAAAGCTCGACAGGGCCATGTGTGCTTGTAACACCCTGAGGGGAGGAAACACGGGAGGATTAGTGGAACTCACTGACCAGCCAGTATAAAAGAAAAAAGTGAGCCCCACATTCCGTAAGATTCATTCTCTCTTTCTCTCTCTCCTTCAGAAATCAGACAGGAGGGCCGGGCGTGGTGGCGCACGCCTTTAATCCCAGCACTCAGGAGGCAGAGGTAGGAGGATCGCCTTGAGTTCGAGGCCTCCCTGAGACTGCAGAGTGAATTCCAGGTCTGCCTGGGCTAGAGCCAGACCCTACCTTGAAAACAAAACAAAACAAAATTAAATTTGTAGCTTGAATCTCCAGCCATCTGCCTAGAAGGGGTGCCACCGGGGGATGGTTCCTGGGGTCCAGCCTAAGGTGTCACTGGGGACTGATCTGAATTCCAGCCGAAATGTGTGCAGAGAGCACTGGGCGCTCTGGCCGGGTCGGCTTGCTGCTCTTTTGTGCTTGCTGGTTTCACCCTGCCTGGGTCTATAAAAGGGAGCCATCTTATTCCGCCATTAATGGAACTTCCCCTTGAGCTGGAAGCTTAAAATAAGTCCCTTCCTCCCACAAACTGTGTCTGGTTTAGAGATTCATGCCAGCATTGTGGAGGAGAAGCCCTCCCAACACATTGCAGGGAGATACCAGTGAGACTGATCTACCACTTTGGCTCTACTGATGAACACCAGAGTACAAGAAGATGCCATTCCAGGGTGCCAGGGGGAAAGTGCCCATTACATCGCCACCTGCTGCTTTGAGTTTGCTGTCGTTGGTTCAGAAACCCCATCACCCTCATTCCAAAAAGCAGTGGTTGGGCCATTTTAGGATGCTAAAACTTAGGGAGAGACGAGAACATAACATAGCCAGCTCTAACTAAGGCACTCTGTAAAGATACTGCCTATATATTCTTTCTGCTTCTGAGTCTCCTTGGAGGTACCCATCCACAGAAAACTGTGAACTACCCCCGGTCACTTGTATCTCCCAAATAAACTCTGGTGCTTGACAGGGCAGTAAATGTCACAGGTTACTCAAACCCTCGCTCTGACATCGGCATCATTATCCCTAACTCAAACAGTGAAAGGTTAGACTATTGCTTCACTATCCCCCAAGGCACAAGGAAGGACTTCAAGATTTTAATCATTTCCCCAAATGTCTCAAAAGTAATCATTATCTGCACAGGCTTCTGCTTTGTCTATCTTTCAAATTCAAGAAACAACTTATACTACCCATCCATCCATCCTCCTCCATCCTCACACACTTTTGCCATCAATATAACAGCCTTTTCTGGAGTTCTCTGGTTTGGTTTTACTACATTTTTTTTTTTTTATTATGCTAGGAATAAAACCCTTGGCCTTGCACAGGCTAGGCAAACACTTCACCACTGTGCCACATCCCCAGCCCTTGAAAGTTTATATCTTCTATTGCTTTTCAGTTTATTTAAAGAACGCCAAGAGAAATGAGAGCAATTATTGGGTCCGGGGGAACGCTGATTAAGACATGACACAACTATTCACCATTCTCGCATGTGCCTTCTGTTACTTAGCACAGAATCGACAGAAAGACAGAGTCAGAGTCTCCTGATTTGTTAAGTGCAAGGATACTGCAAGTATTTCTTCATTTGTACTAGTTTAAACAAACCTGTTCAATATGAAATAGTTATTTCTTCCTGATTTTTTCTGGGTTTTTTTTTTTTTTTTTTTTTTTGAGGCAAGCCCAACAGACTGACCTTTCCTTTAAAAAAAAAAAAAAAAAAGTTTTATTTATTTATTCATTTGACAGAGAAAGAAAGAGAGAATGGGCGCACCAGAGCCTCCAGCCACTGCAAACTAACTCCAGACGTGCGCACCCCCTTGTGCATCTGGCTAACGTGGGTCCTGGGGAAACAAACCTGGGTCCTTTTGCTTTACGGGCAAATGCCTTAACCGCTAAGCCGTCCCTTCAGCCCCTCTTTTCCTTTTTTATGTGAGAAAAAGAGAGAATTGGCATGCCTGGCCTTCAGCCACTGCAATCAAACTCCAGACGTGTGCACCCCATTGTGTGTGCATGTGCGACCTTACAAACTTGCATCCCTGTGCATCTGGCTTACGTGGGACCTGGAGAGTTGAACCTGAGTCCTCAGGCTTCACAGGCCTTAACAGCTTAGCTATCTCTCTAGTCCTCTGTTGTTTTTTTAAGAGCTTTGTGTATTCATATTCTAAAAAAATGGTTTCTAATTATTTCATTAAAACTTTGGGCTTTTTTTTTTTTTGCTATCTTCTTCAAATCTACCTAAATGTACAAGTAAAAGACTCTATGTACTGAGGCTGAACTGAATGAAACCCACCTTATTGAAAGTCAGCTCTGAATATTGAGCTTATGTTGAATGCTTCTCTACCTGAAAATAACCGAAGTCACACAGAAGACTCCTTACACTACAGGCTGAATGACAATCATTACTGTATTTGCAAACTGCGTAACGTCTGTGAATTATTAACCAAGGTCAACAGCTCCTTTTCACAATCCAAGAACATTACAGTAATTTAAACAGAAATAAAACATAAAGGAATTCCTACAGCATGATTCAAAGTTCAGAAAACTGTATTTATAATTTTTCAAAAACCCATTGAATTTGAAATACCCAGTTCTCTGTTAAAGGGCATGCATTACATTTCTTTAATGATTTTTTTTTTTTTTTTTTTTTTTTGGTTTTTCAAGGCCCAGGCTGACCTGGAATTCACTATGTAGTCTCAGGGTGGCCTCGAACTCACGGTGATCTTCCTACCTCTGCCTCCCAAGTGCTGGGATCAAAGCTGTGTGCCACCACACCCAGCTCGTTAATGATTTTGATATTAACATATTATTTCCTATTTTTAATAAATTCTAGGCAAATCGTTCTAATTCAGTTACAACTCCTTTATTCCACTGCCATGCAATTAAAAAAGAAATAACAGCATATAAAATTTGACTGTTTCATTAATTTGCTCTCTTAAGGCTTGGATTCAATTTCTCATGTTTTTTTTTTCTTCTCTGATAATGTTTGTGCCTATCTCATCATTTATCCTATAATGCATTTTTCCTACAGTTAAGGAATGCATAATGACTGTTATTAGGAGAGGATTCCTTCAACCACCTGCTGTTATAGACTTCACTACACACATCATTTCCCTGGGTTCCTTCTTAGCTTGCCTTAATCATGGTGATAATAAATGCTTTAAACAAAATAATCCTCTTTTATTACTATTACCTGTTATGCCAGTCAGAGCTCAGTTTGAATGTCACAGGTGATCCACATAGCTTGCACTTCGCTTCAGTACTGTGGTTCCACACACTTTTTAAGATATTTTTTGTTTATTTTGAGAGCAACAGACAGAGAGAGAAAGAGGCAGATAGATAGAGAATGGGCACGCCAGGGCCTCCAGCCCCTGCAAACGAACTCTAGACGTGTGTGCCCCCTTGTCCATCTGGCTAACGTGGGTCCTGGGGAATCCAGCCTCAAATTGGGGTCCTTAGGCTTCACAGGCAAGCACTTAACCGCTAAGCCACCTCTCCAGCTCACACTTTTTTTTTTCTATACTGGACAGCATGAGAAAGAATTAGCAAAGTCACTAAGTAGACCCCAGACTATTAGACACTAGCCATCAAAAAAGAAGTGACCATGTATTCAGACCTTTCTCCCCCAGCCATTCCACATTCACACATGCCCCTCTCCTTTCCTTCCTTAAAAACAAAACAATTAAGAACAATTGTCCATCACTGCCCAACCAATCTAAAAGAAAAGCACACACACAAGGACAGAACCCAAAAGTTGGGGTTCATAAACTCTGGGCAACCCTTCCTGAGCCCCCTAATCCTGCATCACCAAGTTATCAATAGGAGAACTGAGCAGAAACCCACACCTCAAACTAGAACCCTCCAAGTCACAGACACCAGCAGCTTCAATGAATTTCCAGCTTCGGGATCAAAGGTACAACGGAAACTGCAAAGAAGTTTCCAAGTTTGGTTAGAAGGCCCCACATGAGCTCCTCTACTGCGCTGGAACAAGTGGCGGTCATTCCTTCAACCCAGGGAAAGAAAAACACAGATGGAGTCGGACAAAGGCACCAGGTGTTAGTGGAGGAAGGGTGGAAGTTAAGACTCCCAGCTTTAAAAAAATAATAATAAGATTTCTAAAATGGATGGTGTTCACACTGGAAGAGTCCTTAGGTGGCATGCCAAAGGCTCTTGCTTCAAATGAGAGAGAGAGAGAGAGAGAGAGAGGGAGAAAACAAAAATATAAGCAAATTCAATTTATATAGGTAAAAACCCTCAATATTTTGTATTTTATTTTTCCCAATTATAATTATACCATGTGTCCCTATTAAATTAGACCCTGTCTCCAAAAAAAAAAAAAAAAACATTTATAACATTTATGGGCTGAAGAGATGACTCAGTGGTGTGCTTACAAAGCTTGACAGCTTGGACTAAAATCGCCAGTATCCATAGAAAGCCAGATAAACTAAGTGGAGCATGCATCTGGAATTCGCTTGCAGTGGTAGGAGGCCCTAGCACATCCAAACCTACTCTCATGATATATATACATATATCATACATATATATTTATGCCTCTTTCTCTCTGTCTCTCTCTTCCCCAAATAAATAAATAAAGCTCATATCTTCTACGAGGGCAATTAAAATATGTTTTCCATTCAGCACGATGGTTCTTATATTTGTATGCATGCCATCAGATGACTTGAACTCATTCTCTGCTAAAATGTTAAACGTGGGTAGGGAGATGGCTACACAGTTAAAAAGCACTTTCTTGCAAAACCTGGTGGCCTATGGCCTGTTCCCAAGCATCCAGGCAAAACTGGACAAAAGAGCTACATGTGCATGGCGTTCATTTGCAACAACAGAAGAATCGGATGCATACATATGCACACATGCACATGCCAATAATTTGTAAAAGTAGAAAAAAATAAAATAATAAATCTATAGCCAATCTCAGTGGGATAACTATGAACATTTTACAATATTTTAGGGTTTCTTCTTTGTTGGTTGGTTTTGTTTTTGTTTGCATTTTGGGGTTTTGGTTTTTCACGGTAGGGTCTCATTCTAGCCCAGGCTGACCTGAATTCACTGTGTAATCTCAAGAGTGGCCTTGAACTCACAGTGATTCTCCTATGTCTAACTCCCGAGTGCTGGGATTAAAGGCATGCGCTACCACCCCTGGCTTGGTATTTTTCTATATTTAGATTATCTTATGGAAGAGTGAAGGAAAGAGAGAGAAGAAGAGAATAAGCATACCAGGGCCTCTTGCCATTGCAAGTGAACTTCGGATGCCTGTGCCACTTTGTGCATCTGGTTTTGCATGGATTCTGGAGAATTGAACCCTGGCCAGCAGACTTAGTAAGCAAGTACCTCTAATCACTGAGCCATCACCCCTGAACAACTAAAAGAATTTTTAAATTTCAGAAATCTGCTGTAGTCACCTTAAATTCTGGCCCAGGCAAAATATAGACTTGAACCCAGTTCTCTAATACTAAGGTGTTTTTACCTGTTTTCTTTGCTTCCTAGGAGTTGACTCCATTCTTGGGCCTCTTGTAGAAATCTGTGTAATTTCCAGGTCCCACTAAACACACAGTCTAAAGGCCAAACCACAATCTTTGTCTGAGTCTCCTTGGTTTGAACTTGGCCAAGTTGGCAGGTGCTAATGCCTTAACCTGCCTGAGTCAAGACTCCAGCATGGGACCCCGGAGGAAAAGACAGATTCAACCTCAACTTTGCAGATGAAAGGGGACAGCAGATGGACTTCTGGGTAAAATCACAGGAACAGGAACATGAACAGAGTGACAAAGCCAATTTACAACCAGCATGAATAGGAAGGGGCAGTAGAGTGGACATCCAATGTGAAGGTGGGCCTTCTGCAGTCACAGGGTGTAGGACATCCTGCTACTGAAGTTACTGTGTTCTGCAAGGAGATACCTGTGTACCCCAGTGTGTGCTGAGACCCTGCAGGGAGATACCTGTGTACCCCAGTGTGTGCTGAGACCCTACAGGGAGATACCTGTGTACCCCAGTGTGTGCTGAGACCATATAGGGAGATACCTGTGTACCACAGTGTGTGCTGAGGCCCTGCAGGGAGATATCTGTGTACCCCAGTGTGTGCTGAGGTCCAATAGGGAGATACCTGTGTACCCCAGTGTGTGCTGAGACCCTACAGGGAGATACCTGTGTACCACAGTGTGTGCTGAGACCCTGCAGGGAGATACCTGAGTACCCCAGTGCCTGCTAAGCCCCAAAATATGTGCATTTGTTCATTCCACTCCTCCTTCCCTAATCCCTGGGACCCCTCTCTACTCTCAGAAAACTCCACCAGTCTGTGTACATGATTAGCCTAAGATTTCCCTCAACCCCATGAAAACTCCTGATCTGTGGAAGTTCCGAGCAGGCGCTGCTCAGCCGCATGCCACGCACCACTCTCGGGAAAGCCTCCTTTTTTGTTTTTCAATAAATGCTTTTTTGCTTATGTTTCTTGTATATCCTCTTTGGAGTCTTTCTCTGAGTAGACCAAGAACCTCCAGAGCCACTGAGTCCTGTAACATAACTCCCTGTAATATTGCGTTGCCTTTTGAGTGATTTTGTTGTTGTTGTTTCCTGACAGAAATTTGGCTAGAAGAGTTGTAGCCTGGGCTACCCATGTGCTGCAACCAAACACATTCCAAAGAATTTCAAACAAAATCCTAAATTGTTCAGCCAAAAAAATATTAACAAATCTGGGTACTATAGACTATAGAATAACAGATATCCTAACCATGCAGCTAGATTTCAACTGTTCATGTGCTCTTCCCCCCAAAATAAGCAACTTTTTCATTATTATAGTTTGATGACATTATGATAAATATAACACCATAGATGAATACCTTCTATTAATTTATAAAAACTATTTTTTCATGAATTATCTTTAACTCTTAATAGGTATTCATACATACACCCTTAACCATTTTCTAGGTTGTGACTTTTTTTTTTTTTTTTTTTTGACATGGCATTCAAAGCTCTCGTGGCCAGGGCAAACATGTTGAGAATGCATTATTAATGTTTCGAGTCCCTTCACACCTTTCTTAAGATCGAGCCATTCCTTTTAGCACTTTCAAGACAACTAACCGTGTTCACCAGTGTTACTGTCATTTTCTGTCCTGTAAACACTTGAGAATTATGTCAAATATCATTTTATCATTTCCTTCCCCTCTCACTTCCATTTCAGTATTTTGTTAGAAAATTCCCAGAAATATATTTGGATTTATTTATCCCTAAAATAGTAATTTATTTTGTGCTATATTATCTTTAACTAATGCTTAGAATTATGTTTTGAGTTGTTTAGGATGTTTTTGGTTCAACTTCTTCCACATTTACTTAAGTTCATAAAGTTGAATTTTTTTTTTCCACTCAAGCTTCTGTCAGAATTTGATTTGCTCACTCCTTTTTCCCTTAAAGAACACGTGGTGCTTTCCTAATGATGCTTTCTCCAAAGAATTGGAATAATGGTTAAACCTAAACCCACCAATTTTACATTGTTTTTGGTTTTTATCCACATCCAAACTAAAAGAAGTAAGGTCATAAAGTAAAATACTCCTAAGTTTGCTAATATCTCATACTTACTTTTACCTATGCTATGTGTCCAAAAGCAGTGTTTTAAGGTACTATTGATTGTAATTAAATTTACCTTAATTGTCTATATTGCAACTAAAAGAAGAAGTAGATGAAAAAAATTACAAGCACTTTTTTTTCCCCAGTTCTTGAGGAAAAAAAAAAAAAAAACCTAATAAGCGATCTCCACAGTGAATTTCTAGTGAGTCATTAACTAGGGATTTGTTGCCTTGGTTACTGAGCCAGGTTGAGATTCCAGTAAAAATGTAATGTGACCTACGAGCTCAAGAAAGTGAAGAAGTAAAGTTTCTGCATGATATTTGCAGTCACTACAAAAAGAAATGAAAAGTGTACTTTAAAATATGAAGTTAAGAAAGATTATCTTGGTGTTTGAGCCAATGTTAAAGACATTTACGCACGTGGATTTGAATAACTGCATCTCAGTGTTTGTTTCCTTGTGAAATATTATGACCCAGGCCTTTTCCAACATGTAAGACATCTTCTCAGAAAACAGCATTTTGGTGGTGGTCACTGGGCTACTCCATTGGAAGAGACTATTTCCACGACAACCCATTTGCAAGAGAAGCATTCAGAAAGCAAAGAAAACAAATTTTCTAGGCAAAATATCCCTGCAGATATTTTCTTTTTTAAAAATATTTTATTTTCATTTATATGTTTGACAGAGAAAGAGAGA
Source organism: Jaculus jaculus (assembly GCF_020740685.1). Lineage (NCBI taxonomy): Eukaryota > Metazoa > Chordata > Mammalia > Rodentia > Dipodidae > Jaculus > Jaculus jaculus. The sequence continues at coordinate 19,366,024 of NC_059116.1, read as the reverse complement.
GAGAGAGAGAGAATGGGTGCACCGGGGCCTCCAGCCACTGCAGGCGAACTCTAGACACATGTGCTCCTTTGTGCATCTGGCTAACCTGGGTCCTGGGGAATTGAACCAGGGTCCTTTGGCTTTGCAGGCAAACACCTTAACCGTTAAGCCATCCCTCTAGCCCGCCTGCGGATATTTTCATTGTACTGTACCAAAAGTACAAAGCAATTAAATATCGATTACCAAATCTAGAACCAAAGAAGAAACAAGGGGCAGAAATTGAAGGGACGTCTCAAGCATCATCTTTGTCTCTGGCTTTAACTCAGGAGCACACGGAAAACATTTATGGACTAAAGCGACCAATCTTCAGGGATGGCCGAGTGACAGTATCTATGATGAATCATACTTTTCCTGTTCCTGTGGAGAGCCTGCACTCACACAGCATACAAGTCCTTCCTTTCCCTCACTCATTTTCTGCCCATCCTCCAAGCTGGTCCAAAGTGTACCCTCAAATTAAGATCCAGCAGAAGAGGACGGAGAGATGGCTCAGTGACGAAGGTACTTGTCAACAAACTCTGACACCCTAGTTTAATTCCTCAGTACATGTAAAGCCAGCTGTACAAGGTGGCACATGTGTCTGGAATTCATTTTCAGTGGCTAAGAGACCTTGGCAGGCCTATCCTCTCAATCTGTCTCTTTTTCTCTCTCTCTCTCTCTTTTGTTTTTTTAAGTAGGGTCTCACTCTAGCCCAGGCCGATATGTTCACTATGTAGTCTCAGGGTGGCCTCGAACTCTCGGCCATCCTCCTAACTCTGCCTCCCAAACGCTGGGATTAAAGGTGTGCGCCACCACGCCAGGCTTTCTCTCTCTTATAAGCAAATAAAGTAAAATAAAAAAAAATAAAAAGGGGCTGGAGAGATGGCTTAGCGGTTAAGCGCTTCCCTGTGAAGCCTAAGGACCCCGGTTCGAGGCTCGGTTCCCCAGGTCCCACGTTAGCCAGATGCACAAAGGGGCGCACGCGTCTGGAGTTCGTTTGCAGAGGCTGGAAGCCCTGGCGCGCCCATTCTCTCTCTCTCCCCCTGTCTGTCTTTCTCTCTGTGCCTGTTGCTCTCAAATAAATAAATAAAAATTGAAAAAAAAATAAAAAGGAGGCTGGAGAGATGGCTTAGAGGTTAATGTACTTGCCTGAGAAGCAGAAAGACTCAGGTTCAATTCCCCAGTATCCAAGTAAGCCAAATGTACAAAGTGGCTCATGCACCTGGAGTTTGTTTGCAGTGGCTGGAGGTCATAGCACAATCATCCCCTCCCCCCCCCCTCTCTCTCTCTCTCTCTCTGCCTTTCTCTCAAATAATTTTTTTTCTTTTAGTTTTTTTATAATTATTTGGTTATTTTATTTACTTATTTGAGAGCTACAGACAGAGAGAGAAAGAGGCAGAGAGAGAGAGAGAGGAGAGAATGGGCACACCAGGGCTTCCAGCCACTGCAAACGAACTCCAGATGCATGTGCCCCCTTGTGCATCTGGCGAACGTGGGTCCTGGGGAATCAAGCCTCAAACCGGGGTCCTTAGGCTCCACAGGCAAGCGATTAACTGCTAAGCCATCTCTCCAGCCCTCTTTTGGTTTTTTGATGTAGGATCTCACTCTAACCCAGGCTAACCTGGAATTCACTATGTAGTCTCAGGGTGGCCTCAAACAGTGATCCTCCTACCTCTGCCTCCCAAGTGCTGGGATTAAAGGTGTGTGCCACCACACTCAGCTAAAAAATATTAAAAAAAAAAAAAAAGACTATCTGCAAATAACCCTGGGTTTGAAATCTTCCCAGCAATTCACTTACCTATAATTGCAGAATTTCTTTTGCCACCACTAATCCAATTTGAGAAATACATAAAGTACTCTATCTGAGAGAAGCCCTGGTCTAAGAATTAAATGCAATGAATGTTGGGCATCTGTGGTTTAATTCAAATTCACCAGAAGGTGCTGAGATTTGCTTAATCCCCAATTTGGCTTTATTTGGGCTTCTTTTGTGGAAGTAATGGGCTTTCTGCCTTTATTTCCTGTCAAAGTTCTGTAATGCTTATTACCTGATATTTATTTATCCTTTGGCTATTGGAGACAGCCAAATCCTAAGATATTTAAATGTACTGTACGGATTACCCAGGTTCATTTTTAATAAAAATTATCTTATTGGTAGTGATATCCAAGTGGCAAAAATATCCCCAGGGCTTTTAAATCTGTTCGTAGTGAAACTTTCTTTTTTCTTATTTCCTCCATGATTTGAATAGCATGCTACATTTAATGCCCAAGAAACAATTTTTACCATTTGCAAACAAGAAAAAAAAAAGACTGTAATAATCATTTCTGAATCATACTTTATAAAGAATGTTTTTATATTGTAATTCTCTCACCCCCCCCCCCCTTTTTTTTGATTTTTCAAGGTTGGGTCTCACTCTAGCCCAGGCTGACCTGGAATTAACTGTGTAGTATCAGGATGGCCTCGAACTCATGGCAATCCACCTACCTCTGCCTCCCGAGTACTGGGATTAAAGGCGTGCACCACCACACCCAGCTCTTCCATATTTTTATGTAAAAGTCTGTTACAAAGACTGGGGCCTTTGCCCTGTTTGATGTCAGGTACTGGTGTAGAGCTCACAAAATACATGACATGGTTCCTGGTTTCAAGGGGGGTTATAATCTCCCAGGAGGACCAAGCATGTAGACACCATTATTACATCACTGTGGTCAAGTCTCTGTAGAAAATCAGGCAGGATGAAGCTCTGAGGATTTTTTCTAAGCATGTGACTCGGGGACCAAGAATGAGGGACCCCTTTCATGTTAGGCTCTGTTTCCTCTGAATTTCTGCTCAGGGAACACTATGTGGGGCGGGGGGGGGTGGAGGGGGGGATTATAAGAGTCACAGGGTGGGAAGGAGTGTCCTAAGGCATTGTCTCTGCCACAGAGACAGGCTGGTACATTCATGCCCACACGGAATACCAACAGCCCACGGAGGAGGGCCCTCAGTGGAATGGGGGTAGGAGAGAGGGGATATGAGTGTAACCTGACGGGATTATGACCACCATACAATGTGGTCATGCAGTAAAGTTCATAATTTTTTTTTATTTTATTTATTTGAGAGCGACAGACACAAAGAGAAAGACAGATAGAGGGAGAGAGAGAATGGGTGGGCCAGGGCTTCCAGCCTCTGCAAACGAACTCCAGACGCGTGCGCCCCCTTGTGCATCTGGCTAACGTGGGACCTGGGGAACCGAGCCTCGAACCGGGGTGCTTAGGCTTCACAGGCAAGCGCTTAACCGCTAAGCCATCTCTCCAGCCCCCATAATTATTTTTTTAAAGGATGAGGAAACCCCCCGCCCCATTAGTAGATTTAGATGGTAAAAAAGACACGCAGAGTGATAGATCACTGTGTTGTGATGGCTTTGCATGAACTCTGAAGAAACAGCCCACCCAGGCAAGGCACTGCTTAGATGCTCGGATGTCTCCAGACACAGCACAGGAAGCAAAGTCCACAGGTGGAGATGAGACGTCTTTGTATCTGGCTTCCTCCTGCCACCATGTCCCTCTCACTGGTTACCACCGGCCCCATGGGGGAACACATTCTGCTGCCCTGTGAATTTGCGCCATCACACACCTGGGCAGACAGCTTGCTGAGGCATGGGGGTGGCAGTGAGCCTGGATCCCCTGCTGCCAGGGTCAAAAGCAAACAGGACCACAGTGTCAGGTCAGCACACTAGAATAACCCAGATAAGGAGCAGCTGAGGAAAACTAGTCCATGATTTGAAAAAGCAAATGAAAGCTTCTGTGTGTTGTGTAGACAGAAGCCAACATGGGGCCTGATGGGTCTTGATGGCTCACACATTCTCCAGACTAAGCCCTAATCCTGAACAGAGCTCACTGATTGACACTGGCTCTATGGGGATTAATTCCACTGCCTGGGATTTCCTGGACTTGGCCACGTTACTCTGACAAGAAAGCTCACGTGTGCAACGGGGGCTTTACAAAAATTCGTTTGAGAAGGAAAACCACTGAGCCATTTTACTGAGACTTCAAAAGTGGCAGAGACGTCAGAGCCAGTTTCCAAAGCTAGAAACGAATAGGTGGCCCATTCATTGCACTGCTCAGATAGGCAGTCTGCTTTCTTTATTACCTGGGGCCTTTTTAATGCTTTCTTGGATAAATTCTCTCAGAAACGGAAATTAGACAAAGCCAGGGGGATAGCTAGACTGCCTAGGACTTTTAGATTTTGGTTCCATGGGTTTATTAGAAAAGGTGAAGGACTTATATACTATGAAGAGACACAGAATGTGATTCTCTGTAAATGCTTTCAAAATTCAGGCGTCACATGTAGGCTGCTGAAAAGAACTCTGTTGGTGAATTCTTTTGTGTCATTTTCTCATTCATTGTATATGAAAGTTCGGGTATATTAACGAAGAGCTTAACTAGTGATGTCTACTTACATGAAGTCAGGGTAAATGGTTTCATTCTGAACACTTGTCTTCTGCACGGAACTAGAAATCTTTTTAAAAAAAATTATTTGTCAGGAAAGAGATAGAATGAATATGGGTGTGCCAAGGTCTCTTGTCACTGCAACTAAACTCCAGATGCATGCGCTACTTTGTGTATCTCAATTTACATGAGTACTGGGGAATCAAACCCAGGCTGGCAGGCTTTACAAGCAAGTTCCTTTTTCAACTACTCACAATCTACTTCTTAGGCACCAATGTATTTGGCACTGTTTCAGCATAATTAGTTCTGAGAAAATGAACTGCATCCTTTACAGGAGTCAATCCCAAGTCAGAATTTCAAAGACAGAAATTACTACAGAGATTTGATCAAGGCCATCAAATACCTTTGTAACCATTAATAGTATAATTAATGAGGCAAAATCAACAGAACATTGTTCTAACAGTTGGAAAAGAGAAAAATGAGCCTATTTGAGAAATCAGTGATTTATAGAAAATGTCACAAATGTGTGGATGGAGGCACAATCAGACTGGAAATGTATACAACAGAAGAAGAAGAACCACCAGTTTCAGGCAAAGAGAAAGAGCAGTAGAGCCCAGGTACAGACAAGCACAGCAAGTTCTTAGGACAATGGGATAAATATTAAGAAGAGGGCTGGAGACTTTCCCGCACTTTCCTGCAAGGCCAAAGGACCCAGGCTTGATTCCCCAGTACCCACAAAAAGCCAGATGCACACAGTGGTGCATGCATCTGGAGTTTGTTTGCAGTGGCAGGAGGCCCTGGCACACTCATCCTCTCTCTCTCTTAAATAAATAAATAAAATACATTTTTAAAAATTGATTTAGCATCATCAAAGACCCTAGATAGCCAAAGCAATTCTAAAAGAAAGAACAACGCTGCAGATAAACACAATACCTGACCTCGAACTATACTGCAGAGTTATGGAGACAAAGAAAGCGTGGCACTGGCACAAAACCAGACATGTAGACTCTGAGTTACACTACAGAGCCATAATGTCAAAGATAAGATGGTAATGGCACAAAAGCAGACATGATGACCAATGTAACATAATACAGTACTCAGAAATAAAGCTACACATCTATAGTCACCTAAATTTTGACATGTGTCCAAAACTTACATTTGGAGGACTAGAGAGATGACTCTGTAAGGAAGGTCACTTGCTCTCAAACCCTGACAGCCCAGGTTCAATTCCCCAGTACCCCACAGATGCACAAAGTAGCAAATGTATCTGAAGTTCATTTATAGTGGCAAGAGGCCCTGACATGCCCATTTCTCTCTTCCTCTCTCTCCCTCTCCCTCTCTCTCTCTCTCTCTCTCTCTCTCTCTCTCTCTCTCTCTCTCTGTGTGTGTGTATGTGTGTGTGTGTGTACTTGTGTATGTTTGCTGGGGAAACTGGATGTCCACATGCAGAATAATGAAATAAGATACATATATCTTACCTTGCACAAAAAAATCAATTTGAAGGGATCAAAGACTTGTTACTGAAACTGTGAAAGGAAAACACCACAAGATATAGGCATAAGCAAGAACCTTCTAAAAATGACTTCAACAACACAGGAAATTATCCTTAAGAATAGACAAGTGGTATTGCATGAAATTGAAATGCTTCTGCACAGCAAATGAAGCTATCACCAAAGTGAAGAGATAGTCTACAGAAGGAGAAGCCGGGTATGGTGGCGCACACCTTTAATCCCAGCACTCTGGAGGCAGAGGTAGGAGGCTCACCATGAGTTCAAAGCCACTCTGGGACTACATAGTGAATTCCAGGTCAGCCTGAGCTAGAGTGAGACCCTACCTCAAAAAACCAAAAACAAGCAAAGAGGAAAAAAAAAAGAATGGGAGAAAAATTTTGCCAGTTATACTATAGCTAGGCTGCTACCTTCATAGATGATGATAAATAGATGATAGGTAGATTGATAGATGATAGGTAGGTAGAGATAGATAGATAGGTATCAATAAAAATTAAACACCAAAAAACAAATCTTCCAACCAATAAACGGAAAGGACAGCCCATTCTCAAAGATTGATAAATAACCAATGAATCTTTTTCAAGGTGTTCAACATCTTATAGCCATCAGGGAAATGCAAATGAAACCTGCCTTCAGATTTTATCTCATCCCAATCATAATGGATAGCATAAAGAAAACACACAAGAAATTGATGGAGAGGATATGAGGAATGAAGAACTCTGGTAGGAGCATAATCATGCAGCCACTGTGGAACTCTGTAGGAAGTTTTAAAAAATAAACTCAAGATCACATGACCATATAACCCATCTATACCACTCCTGGGCATCTACCCCACCAAAAAATCTTTACATTCTACCACAGAGATCTTTTTTTATTATTGTTATTATTTTGAGAGAGAATGGGCACACCAGGGCCTTTAGCCACTGCACACAAACTCCAGACACGCATGCCCCCTTGTGAGCATGTGTGACATTGCACACTTGTGTCACTTGTGTGTCTGGCTTATGTGGGACCTGGAGATCCAAACATGAGTTCTTAAGCTTCGCAGGCAAGCGCCTTAACTGCTAAGTCATCTCTCCAGCTCAAGCTATTTCTTATATCTATGTTTATTGTGCACCATGCATGATAACTAGGAAATGGAACCAACCTGGTGTCCATCAACAGATGAATGATAACTGTGTTACATATGCACAACAGAATTTCATTCATCCATAAAGAAAAATAAAATAATGTCATTCAGTGGAAAATGGATGGAACTGAAAATTATTATGCTAAGTGAAATGGGCCAGAATCAGAAAATCAAATTGCATGTTCTCTCTCATTTGCCCATCCAAATGTGCTCGTGATGATTTGACTTTTGTTCTCTGGTAATCCAAAGAGGTCCCTTCTCTCAATCAGTGGAGAACAGAACTGAGGGAAACAAAGAAGACATGGAGACACTTAACCTAAGCTTCAGCATGAATAGCTGGAGGAAGAAATGGAAACAGAAAATATCCAAAGGGAAGACTATAGACTGAGCAAATAAGGCAAAGTGTGTGTGTGTGTGTGTACACATGCACACATGTATACATGTGCATACATATGGGGAAAAAAACAGTGGTGTGAAACACAAAAATTGTGGCTCAGGGTAGGGAGAAGATGAAGTGCTATATGGACCCTGATGGACTCTGGGGTATCCCATAGGTGATAAGGAGTCATAGATGGCTCATGCAGATGAGTATCGTAGACACCCTACACAATGAGCTACATGGGTAGGAGAGCTCAGTGACAGCTTTAGTTAGGTCTCAGTAAAGAGAAAAAGAATCCTATGCATGGAGCCTGGAACATGAGGCTGAGTGTTACCATGGTGTTCTTTCCAACACACATGTACACACCAGAGAAAGGTCATTGATTATCTTACTGATTACGTAGACTGGTCCAATGACATACTAACAAAAATGTTCATACAAGGCTGGAGACATGGCTCAGCAATTAATGTGCTCGCCTACAAAGCCTAAGGACCTGGGTTCAATTCATCAGTACCCACATAAAGCCAGATACACAAGGTGGCATATGCATCTGGAGTCCTTTGCAGTGGCTAGAGACTCTGGCATATCCATTTTCTCTGGCTCTCTTCTCTCTCCTTGTAAATAAAGAAATAAAACTATCTTTTAAATTTTGTTTATTTTGATTTATTTATTTGAGAGCAACAGACAGAGGAAGAAAGAGGCAGAGAGAGAGAATGGGCGCTCCAGGACTTCCAGCCACTGCAAACAATTCCAAATGTGTGTGCCCCACCACCAACTTGTGCATCTGGCTAACGTGGGTCCTGGGGAATCAAACCCCAAACCGGGGTCCTTAGGATTCACGTGCAAGTGCTGAACCGCTAAGCCATCTCTCCAGCCCCATAAAACTATTTTTTAAAAGGACTACGTGAGATGAGAACACTATATCAAGAAAATCTAAGCTGAGCATGGTGATACTCACCTTTAATGCCAGCACTTGGGAGGCAGAGGTAGGTGGAGTGCCATGAGTTTGAGGCCACCCTGATATTCAGGAGCTTGCTGTTATGCCCGTGTCCTGAATTCCAAGGCATCCTGGGCTAGAGTGAGACCCTACCTCAAAAAAGCTTACTGTAAAACCTATGGTTACACCATAACTCTGAGAATATATAATCCAGAAATACTGCACAGAAAGGACTACCCATGACCTCTCAGAAACTAGGGAGCTCTAAATTGTTACTGAAACATACATTGACCCTGCTAATACAACACTCATGAAAAGTCAGAATCTTCATGAATATCAAGTCCATGCAAGCTTCACCTCACCCAGATACCTATACAGAACAATCCCTATGGTGCTTCCTTTACCCAAGAACCATGAGTAGGCCAAAAGTGCTCACTGGGAATGACTCAAGCCATACTCATCCACTAAACACTACCTGTAAACGTGAATAATAAGCAACAAGGTTCTGAAATGACATTCAGGTCCTCTGACTACCCTGACACACTCTAATAGCTCATGACTAATAGCACTGCCTGTGCTGGGCTTCATGTGGCACCATCTTCCTGGGTGGCTCACAACGTGCTGAGTCCCTCTACGCTGTGGTGTTTGATACCTGCTGCGGCCACCTTTGGCTATGACTATCAAAGATCCCTTTAGCTGTAGACATGCAGTGAAGCTTTGTTGGATCCTAGTATTTGGGGGAAGGGGGGGTGAAGGCTACTTTATTCCCTAACTCTTGAACTAGGTTCTGTTTTCCCTGCTGGTCTCAGCATGTCCCATACAACGTGTTTGTACAGAAGTCTCTTTGGGTGCTGGGGTCAAGAGGAAGATTCATTCTTCCCTTGCCAGAGAGTTTCCAAGCTATGAAGGCCCTAGCTATATATATATGACCCTGACACTCTGTGCCTTAAGCATTCCCTCTCCAGGGCTGAACATCCAAATGATAATAGGTGATACTTATTGTGGTGGTTTGATTCAGGTGTTCCCCCATAAACAGGTGTTCTGAATGCTAGGTTCCCCAGCTGATGGAGATTTGGGAATTAACGCCTCCTGGAGGGAGAGTATGGTTGGGGATGGGCTTATGGGTGTTATAGCCAGTTTCCCCATGCCAGTGTTTGACACACTCTCCTTTTGCTATTGTCCACCTGATGTTGGCCAGGGGTGATGTCTGTTCATGCCATTGTTTTCCCTGCCATCATGGAGCTTCCTACTCGAGTCTGTTAGCCAAAATAAACTTTTTTCCCACAAGCTGCTCTTGGTTGGGTGATTTCTACCAGCCATGTGAACCTGACTGCAACACTTATGATATTCGGTTTTCTCAACTAGCTAGTCAATGCAACATGTTTGACTTTGTTAGCAAAAAAAGATTGCATTTTGGACTGGAGGGATGGCTTAGCAGTTAAGGTGCTTGCCTGCTCCAAAGCCAAAGGATCCCAGTTCAACTCTCCAGGACCCACATAAGCCAGATGCACTAGGGGGCGCATGCATCTGTAGTTCATTTGCAGTGGCTGGAGCCCTGGCACATCCATTCTCTCTCTGTCTCAAAAATAAATAAATAAAGCTAGAGTTTAAAAAAAATTATTGCATTTTAAAGGAATCTAGTTCTCAGAACTGACTCTCCAACTTTACCAGGAAAAGTGACTTAGTTCAAATCTAGTTTTTTTAAATTTTTTATTTATTTATTTACTTTAGCATATGTATCCTTGGAATGCTCAGTCTTGAGCTCCATCTTGCCAAGACAAACCCACCCAGGATGGACATAATTCAAAGAAGTCCCAGTAAGATAACAGACCATAAATTCCATCATCTTTGACACACTCAGCCCAAACATAGAAGACTTCGTAGTTCATTTATGATTTCTATACAGTGACAAATTTCCTATTTGCCAGTTTGGTTTGGGACTCTGTCTTTAGATTCTGCATTTGTAAATCATGACTATTTTACTTGCCACTGCTCATTTCTGCTATCAATCAAGGAACACATTGTGCTGCTTAATAACAAAGCAGATTACTCCAAATATGAGCCCTTCTTGACCAGAGATTCAGAGAACAGAAGCTATTACCTGTCATGATGCCAGAAAGACCTATGCAGCCTGTTGGAAGAGAAAAGTCATCAACAGTTCAATGGTCTTAACCAGCAATGGATCCTGCAAGTTTTATAGCTAGATAGCCAGGCCAAATATGCCAAGTGGTACAAAGGTGGCACGTCTGTTATGGGGAAAATCAACTGTTCTCATTGGATTTGAGGTCTGCTCCACGGGAGTTAATTCATGCCTAGTACTGAAAACTCAATCAAAAGCCTATGGGAGGTGATAAGTCCTAGGGAAGAAACAACTACTATTGTCTGGCTAGATTGATATATTATGCCCACCAAACTATCCTCTTAATACTTATGTTTATGCCCATATATTAATGCTACTCTTACTTTTTATTAGACAAGCTTCTCTTTTCAGATGACAGTGATGATTGGGGAGATTCAAAATTCGAAGTGACAGTGTTCAGCACTATGCAAGACATCTCCATCACACCCTCCAAGGCTCAGAGACCATTGTGGAACAAATTGCAGAAATAATGTAAGAGTCTAAGAAAGGAGAGTGTTTAACAATGCTGTCTTCCAGGCACAAAGTGGCCATGGCACTCATGACTTCACAGTGGCTGATGCTACCTCCATAAGACCTCATAATAGGAAGGGAAAATAATGATTACATCAAAATGAAAGAGAGACTAGGTGGAAAGAAGAGATTCAGTGGAGAGGGGTTGGGAGACAGAAAAAGGAAAGGTTGTGGGAGGGGTTTATGATCATGATATATTATCTGTATGTATGGAAGTTATCAACAAAAAATTAGGAACAGGGCTGGAGAGATTGCTTAGTGGTTAAGGCATTTGGCTGCAAAGCCAAAGGACCTTGTTTTGATTCCCCAGGACCCATGTAAGCCAGATGTACAAGGGAGCACATGCATCTGGAGTTCATTTGCAGTGGCTGGAGGCCCTGGCATGCCCATTCTCTCTCCCTCTCTCTGCCTTTTTCTCTCTCAAAAAAATAAATAAAAATAAAGTAAAAAAAAAAAAAGAATAACTGAAGCTATTGATGCTTTGGTAAAATTTTCAAGTAGGAACACTATCTTCTCATGACTTGAGTGCTGCAAAGGAAGAGGGTTGTTACCCTACAAAGCCCAAGGTCAAGAGGCTCTGTTCTCCTAACTGTCTGCATCATTGAAATCTTCAAACCTGCAATAAAATCTTTGCTTCAGAGCTGGAGAGATGGATTAGCAGTTAGGATGCTTGCCTGCAAAGCCTAAGGACTCATGTTCAACTCTCCAGATCCCACACAAGCCAGACACACAGTGATACAAGCATGCAATGTTGCATATGCACACAAGGAGGCGCATGTGTCTGGAGTTCAATTGCAGTGGCTGGAAACCCTGGCACACCAATTCTCTCTCTCTCTTACTCTTTCACTCTCACATTAAAAAAAAAAGAAGACAGGCTGGAGAGATGGCTTAGCGGTTAAGCACTTGCCTATGAAGCCTAAGGACCCTGGTTCGAGGCTCGATTCCCCAGGACCCATGTTAGCCAGATGCACAAGGGGGCGTAGGCATCTGGAGTTGGTTTGCTGTGGTTGGAGGCCCTGGCATGCCCATTCTCTCTCTCTCTCTCTCTCCCTGTCACTCTCAAATAAACAAATAAAAATAAACAAAAAAACATTTTTTTAAGACAATATGTTGGGCTTGCCTCAAAAAAAAAAAAAAAATCCTGGCTTGGTGGACTATAGAACATAAGTGTATTGAAACAACACACCACTCCACACCACTACTACAAGAGAATGCTCACAGTCCTGGACATAGCATCTTGTCAATGGAGCTCTATGAATGTGGAGAACACTTCCTGTAAATCTGCCTTGGCCCTCTACAAACCTTCTCTGAGACATACCCAACTCATCTCCCTCTGGCTCTCTGTGTTTAGTTCCTGCGAATGGGCATGTTTTATAAAACCTGACACCCTTTCTACAAACATGTTGAGTGTTAACTATAAGCCAGATGTATCCCAGGCACCAAGGATCCAACAGTAAATAAAATGCATATAAGGGCTGACCGGATGGCTCAGTGGGTAAAGAGCCTCTTACATAAGCATCATCACCTGTGCTTGTCTTCCACATAAAATCTTGGTACAGGAGCACACACCTGGGATCTCAGTGCTGGGGAGGCAGAGACAGAAGCTTCCCTAGGGCTTGCTAGTAGCTAGTCTAGCCAGAATGGTGAGTTTTAGGTTCACTGAGAAACCCTATTTCCAAAAAACAAATGGTAGGCAACAATTGAGAGAGGTACTCAGTCACATTGTCCTGTACACATATGAGCATGCACACTCACATGCATACGCACCTGCACACACGCATGTGCCTATACATACTTGTACACAAAACATACATGCAAAAAAAGTTTCCTGTCTTCATAAAGCTGGGTTCTTTCTTAAATATTTTGCTATTAATTTATTTTTTGATAGAAAAAGAGGGACAGAGAGAGAGAATGGGCACACCAGAGCCTCCAGCCACTGCAAACAAACTCCAGATGTGTGTGCCCTCTTGTGCATCTGGCTAACGTGAGTCCTAGGGAAGTGAACCTGGGTCCTTTGGCTTTGCAGGCAAATGCCTTAACTGCTAAGCCATCCCTCCAGCCCATGAAGCTGGTTTTCAAAAGGGAGAAGCACATAAACGACCAGTGCACTCCACCCTGGCCCCAGCTGAAACCACCAAGGAATTGGGAAAATGATCAAGAGTGCTGCTTTCTTAGAGAATCTGATGTCAGCATATGGGCGAAGGAGATAGACACTGAGGACACTCAACACCTACCAAACTAGAGATCCAGAGACTCCCAAGAGCCCATAAGTGAAGTAGATTTAAAATGCAACAAAAATAAGGCTGGTGGTATCACCATACCTGATTTTAACCTATACTACAGAGCCATAATAACAAAAACAGCATGGTACTGGCACAAAAACAGACATGTAGATCAATGGAACAGAATAGAGGACCCAGTTGTAAGCCCAAGTAGCTATAGCCACCTGATATTCGATAAAAATGCCAAAAATACTCATTGGAGAAGAGACAGCCTCTTCAGCAAATGGTGTTTTGAAAACTGGATATATATCTGTAGAAGGATGAAAATAGATTCTTCTCTCTTGCCATGCACAAGAATTAAGTCCAAATGGATTAAAGACCTTAACATCAGACCTGAAACTGAAACTGCTGGAGGAAAAAGTAGGGGAAACCCTTCAACATATTGGTCTTGGCAAAGACTTTCTGAATACAACCCCAATTGCTCAGGCAATAAAACCACAGATTAATCACTTAGACCTCATGAAATTACAAAGATTTTGCACTGCAAAGGACACAGTGAAAAAAGCAAAGAGGCAACCTACAGAATGGGAAAAATCTTCGCCAGCTATATATCTGATAGAGGATTAATATCTAGAACTCAGAAAGTTAAATAATAAGGAATCAAACAAGCCAATCAAAAAATGGGCTATGAAGCTAAATAGAACATTCTCAAAGGAAGAAATACAAATGGCATATAAGCATCTAAAAAAATGTTCTACATCACTAGTCATCAGGGAAATGCAGATTAAAACTACATTGAGATTCCATGTCACTCCTGTCAGATTGGCCACCATAATGAAAACAAATGATCATAAATGTTGGTGGGGATGTGGAAAAAGAGAAACCCTTCTACACTGTTGGTGGGAATGCAATCTGGTCCAGCCATTGTGGCAAACAGTGTGGAGGTTCCTAAAACAGCTAAAGATTGATCTACCATATGACCCAGCTATAGCACTCCTAGGCATATATCCAAAAGACTCATCTCATTTCCTTAGAAGTACGTGCTCTACCATGTTTATTGCTGCTCAATTTATAATAGCTGGGAAATGGAACCAGCCTAGATGTCCCTCAACAGATGAGTGGATAATGAAGATGTGGCACATTTATATAATGGAGTTCTACTCAGCGGTAAAGAAAAATGAAGTTATAAAATTTGCAGAAAAATGGATGGACCTGGAAAGGATTATACTAAGTGAGGTAACCCAGGCCCAGAAAGCCAAGCACCACATGTTCTCTCTCATATGTGGATCCTAGCTACAGATGATTGGGCTTCTGCGTGAGAAGGAAAATACTTGGTAGCAGAGGCCAGTAAGTTAAAAAGGAGACATAAAGGGAAGAGAAAGGAAGGGAGGAGGATACTTAATAGGTTGATATTGTATATATGTAATTACAATGATTGTAATGGGGAGGTAATATGATGGAGAATGGAATTTCAAAAGGGAAAGTGTGGGGGTGGGGAGGGAGGGAATTACCATGTGATATATTTTATAATCATGGAAAATGTTAATAAAAAATTTTTTTAAAAATTTAAAAAAGAAAAATAAAATAAATATGCTCCCAGCATGGCTCAGGGAATTGTGCAGAAGAAGGGGAGGAAAGATTGTTAGAGCCACAAGTTGGGACATTATGCACAGAGACATTGTCTCTCCCCCATAACTGATGGCTACTCCCACAATGCATGACCCACTATCCTCAGGGAACCGACCTGAATCCCCAATGAGGAAGTCCTCTTCAGAAAAGGGGCAAGAAGGAGGGAAAGGATGGTACCAACATGTGATGTTTACATACAAAATATGTCCATATCAGGCGGGTATGGTAGCACATGCCTTTAATCCCAGCACACAGGAGGCAGAGGTAGGAGGATCGCCGAGAGTTCAAGGCCACCCTGAGACTACAAAGTAAATTCCAGGTCAGCCTGGGCCAGAGAGAAACCCTACCTTGAGAAACAAACAAACAAACAAAATATATCTATCTCTAATAATAAAAATTAATTAATTAATTGTTTTTTAAAAAAGGAGAAGCACAGAAGTAAAACTTCAAAATAGATCAGGAAGGGGAAAATGTCCCTTAAGAAAAGACCTTAAGTAAATGTGAGAATTTGTAATGTAGACACACAAGGGGTGAGCATCCCAAAGTAGGGAGCATTCCTGAAAGCGAGGACCACAGACACCAAGCTCCTGAGGTAGTAGCTCCTGGTATCTTCCAGAAACAGCATGAAGAATCGAGGTGGGTGTGGTATAAATGATGAGTGACTTTGTGAAGTCAGAGGGGTTTGGCAGGAAGCAGATTCACAGTCGGAGCTGCAGCTCATGGGAATGACTGCAGCTGTGTCCCATGGGATCCTAGTTGCATTTTGTGGATGGTGATCTCTGAGCTACCCTAGGGTCTTTAATATTCATTGAAATCTCCCAGACATTGTTCTGAAGTATTCTCCCTTTCAGGCAGATATTTATGCTGAGAGAAACTGGAGCTTTCACTGTTTTCCAAAGAGGTAACTTTTCTCAGAAATCAAAAGCATACCTTTTCATGCCCACTGTTCAAAGCATATTTCACAATAATGGGCAGCAATAAAACATGCAGCTATCAAAAAAAGAACATCCTGGTCAAACCCCAAAATGTCAATTATACAGAGAATCCCAATTGGATATATATATATATTTGGATAAAACAGAAAATTTGATGTGCACCAATGCTTTTCCTCCAAACTTTAAGAGCACATCACAATTGCAGAGTAGGAACAAGGGAGGAAGATATTATCAGTGTCATCACAGATCCCTTCTCTTAAGAGGAACACAGGAAAATGTAATGTTCTGCCTTCTTGCACAAGACAAACATCTTAGAGTGTCATTCCAGAGTTGGAGCAGAGGGAAGATGTTAGCATACAGCACTTTCAAGCGCAACACCGCAATGCAGACTTAGTTCTGTTCACTAGTGTAGAAAAATTGACCTCTCACTCAGACACCACGGCTGTTCACTGCCCAGGAGTGCCACCACTGATGGCCTGAACTCTACTTCTCAGAGACAACAGCCACTGTGTTACATAAGACACTGACATCTCCATCATTAGCAGTTTGAGCCGGTGCCAGGTAGTTTCACTGGTTGATTTTTTTTTTTTTTTTTTCTGCTCTGAAGACCTTATTAGTGAGAGGACTAAGCTCTACAGAGTAAGGGTGTTGAGGTTCTATTGGAAAAGTCCCTGGTCAATTGCTTGGCCATGTCCCCAGTAAACAGAGCTTCGCCTCAAGGCAGAACTCATTCACACATCCAGTCCAGCTTTGGGAAAGAGCACAACTGTAAGGTCAGCCTTCAAGAAGCTGAGTCAAGAAGGCATCCTTGGCTACATAGGAAGTTAAAGGCCAGTGAGACCCTGTCACAAAAACATAAATGTGTTATGATGTCCAATCATTGGTCTTGACTGGCAACTTGACCAGATTTAGAATCACCTAGGAGACGTATTCCAGGCATGCCTGTGAGGACATATTCCGGGAGGAATATCTGAGGGCAGAAGAGTCACCCTCAACATGTGTGACACCTTCCAAGAGGTGGCCCAAATATAAAGCAGCCGGACGAAAATGCACTGCATGCTCACCAGCCTTTTCTTCCTGAGGGAGGGTGTCTGTCGCTGTGGCTGCCCTCCTCCACTGACAACAGACTCCAGCTTCTTCCGCCTTCCAATGTGGACTCAATTCCAAAGACTTCCTGTGGTGTAGACTGGCTTTCAGCACTGCATTGAGGCAGCTGAGATATCTAGCTTCTCAGACCGAGCCATTATCCAGTTATCTGACTCTCTGAGGTGTAGAAGGACATTGCTAGACTATTCAGCCCCTATTATGAAAACCAATCTAACACAACCCCTTTTATAATATCTAGTGCAGTCTATTGGTTCAGTTCTTTCAGAGAACCCTGCCTAAGCCATGATGAAACTAGGGTAATTAGCATCCCCAGATCCCCAAATGGCATTTGTCTTCAGAGTAATCTGATTAGTTCTAGAAGCACTGGACCACACTATGGAATTCATCATTATCTCCATCATCTAACATAGGTGTTAGCACATGCCGCACACTTAATAAATACCCTGGGAGTAAAACTAACAGACTGACTTAAAATTGGCATACTGACTCATATATTTATGAAGATGATTGTTTGAGGGAAAAAAGCAATAGCTATGTTATCCTCTTCTAGCTCAGAGCCTATCAAGACAGTGAAAAGTACAAACACAAGTGTTCATTCTCTTTTCACGATCATCCCCTTTAGAAATAAAATTTCAGTTTCTATAACATGCCTGGTGTTAAGTACATCTTTACTGTCAAAATGTCCTCCTAACGCATAGTGTAAAGTCATGTGTTTCCATTTGAATCACAATTATGTTCACTAAAATAAATTTTACTCTTTAAAAGCTGTCTGTCATTTTACAGGAATCTAGGAAGATGTAAAAGATGACCTGCCTCCATGAGGAGCAAATGAAAGCTGATATTCACTTACCAAACTATTAGATATATGCACAGAACTTTATTCCCAAGCCAGGCGTGATGGCGCATGCCTTCAATTTCAGCACACTGGAGGCAGAGGTAGGAGGATTGCTGTGAGTTTGAGGCCACCCTGAGACTACATAGTGAATTCTAGGTCAGCCTGGGCTAGAGTGAGACCCTACCTCGAAAAACCAAAACCAAAGAAATACCTTTATTGCCTTCAGAACACATTTATGGAAGTCTGATGATAGTCACATGGTCTTTGAAATGCTGACAATTTTGATTGAACATTACTTCTAAAAACACCTTCAATCCCACCACTTGGGAGGCAGAGGTAGGAGGATCATCATGAGTTCAAGGCCACCCTGAGACTACCTAGTGAATTCCAGGTCAGCTGGGGTTAGAGTGAGACACTACCTTGGAAAAGCAAATAAAATAAAATAATATTCTTATTTGTGAGGTTAAGCAAATGTAGATATTTAATTGGATCATTCATTCACTGGGGCTTAGCCAGGCATGGTGATGCACAGCTAAAATCCTAGCACTTGGAAGGCTGAGTTAGGAAGATCACCGTGAGTTCAAGGCTATCCTGGGGCTACCTGGTTAGTTCCAGGTCAGGCTAGACAAGAGCAAGTCCCTACCTCCAAACAGAAATAAAACCACTTACTGGGGCTTTCTATCTTACCTTCTTCCTAAAAGAAATAAAAGGTTTCGTTGTCATTTTCTTCTTGGTTCTTCTATCTTTCCTTAAATCAGGCAGTGATAGCATAGATCACGTTCTCTCAGAGCAATGCCACCACAGGCAGCCATGTGCTATTTAAAGGCCAGCGTTCACTCTCTGTAGGTGAGGCTGGCTGCTGAGAAAGAGCCTGGTTGATGTCACTGGGCAGTGGGCAGGACAGACTCATGGCCCCTACCTCCCTCTGTGAAGGAGATCTATAAAGAAAGTTGAGCCCTTGGTCCCCGCCCACCGAGCACTCATCTTACAGAGAAATTTCAAGAACAGAACTTTGGCAGATAAAACAAGAAGTTCCCTCAAGCTAGTTTAGAGTTATAACTAATCAAAATCTAAGAAATGTAGGGATTTCAAGATAATCTATCTCACAAATGCGAGATAAATAATAGGTGCGGGGGGGAGTACTATTACTTTAGACCTGGCATTACCAATATTCAGAATGGAGGTTATGTTGCTTAAAACTAAATTCTCCCATAAGATATTTAAGCAAACAAACATCTGTAAGTGCTGAGCGCATAACGCCAGCCCCATAAAATATTTAAAAGAGGCGGGGGCTGGGGAGATGGCTTAGCAGTTAAAGGTGTTTGCCTACAAAATTTGCTTGCCCAGAGTTCAACTCCCCAGGATCCATGTAGAGCCAGATGTACAAGGTGGCACATGCATCTGGAGTTCATTTGCAACAGCTGGAGGCTTGGATGTACCCATTCTCTCTCTCTCTCTCTCTCTCTCTCTCTCTGTCTGTCTCTCTCCCTCCCTTCCTCCCTCCCTCCCTTGAAAATAAATAATTTTTTTCTTTAAAAAAAAAAGCAGAGGTCATCTGGAATTAACTGATGTAACAAGTTAACCTTGATTCTAATAACTTTTTGAAATACTGAAGTGGAGGCAGGAGGATCATGAGTTCAAATAAATAAGTAAATAAAAGGCATTATGTGCTTGCAACTCCTCCTGTTTTACAGGAGCTCTGCCTTCTTTCCTTCTTTTCAGCTGTATAATTCTATAATAAAATATTTTTAAAATTCAAAAGAAAGAAAAGAAACCTTCCCCTAACATTTTGGCAAAGGAAAAGGCATATTATCTCCAGATATAAAAAAAAGTCTAGTTCAGTATTCACATTTTTTCACATCTAATATCCAACATGCAATCAAAAATAAGAGACATGAACTCCAAGAATGAGCATATACTCAACTTGTGCTGTGTCAGGTATGAATTGAACACAGCTCTGTAAGGAGCTCAACAACAACAAGAAAACTGCCAAGCTTTTCTGTGTTAAAACTTGTGGTGAGGGCTGGAGAGATGGCTTAGCGGTTAAGCGCTTGCCTGTGAAGCCTAAGGAACCCGGTTCGAGGCTTGATTCCCCAGGTCCCACATTAGCCAGATGCACAAGGGGGCGCACGCGTCTGGAGTTCGTTTGCAGAGGCTGGAAGCCCTAGCGCGCCCATTCTCTCTCTCTCCCTCTATCTGTCTTTCTCTCTGTGTCTGTTGCTCTCAAATAAATAAATAAAAAAATTTAAAAAAAACATGGTGATTTGAACCAGATGCTCCCCATGGGTCATGTGTTCTGAATGCTGGATCCCCAGCTGGTGGCAATTTGGGAGGTGGAGACTTGCTGGAGGAGGTGTGTTGTTGAGGACAGATTTGGGGATATTACAGGCCAGCTGCTCCTTGCTAGAGTTTGGCTCACTCTCTTGCTGCTGTCTCCCACCTGCTGTGGCAGAGGTGATGTCCAGCCTCTGCTCATGCCATGCCTTCCCCTGCCTTCATGAAGCTTCCCCTCGAGACCGTAAGCCAAAACGAATGCCTTTCCTCTCATCAGCTGTTTTTTGTCGGTTACAGCAAAGAGAAGGTCACGACAACACTGTGTGTCTTTGCTGCCTTACTTCTCATCTGTGTCCCACTGTTTCTCATCTGTGTCCCAACTCTACACATACCTCCCATAAGACAATATTCTTTTTCATTATTTGATGATGTAAATTATTGAATTCAGAGATACTAATATGAGCTTTAAGAGGGAGGAAATTTTTTTAATTTATTTTTTATGTTTATTATTAGTACTATTAAAAAGATATTTCATATGGATACATCATGTGTTGGTACACTCTTTTCCCTTGTCCCTGCCCCCATTCTATTGGAGACACTCCTCAGTGGGGTTGTAGGTATTCCCCAAGGGGTGGTGGTTTATGCATTGTTGGAGTAGTAGTCAGTTATTCTTTGTGGGAGGGGAGCCTCTGGATATGATGTCTCAACCAGTGGCTCTAACAATCTCCCCCCCCCCAACGCCCCACCGCCCTCCACAAAATTCCCTGAGCCATGGAGGATGAGTTTTAAATCTACTAGTGATGAGCTCTTAGGAGCCTCAAGATCTCTGCTTTGGTAGATGTTGAGTCTCCTCAGGGTCTGTCTAGAGGGAGAAATTTTTATTAGACTATTATTGAATTTAATTTATTTTGGGACTAACCTTTGTGTTATGATCCAGCAGACCTACTTAGTATTATATTACTATGTTCAAATAAATTTATCTACATCAAAAACTTTTCTTCAAGCCGGGTGTGGTGCTGCACACCTTTAATCCCAGCACTGGGAGGCAGAGATAGGAGGGTGGCCATGAGTTCAAGGCTAGCTTGAGACTACATAGTTAATTCCAGGTCAGCCTGAGGAAAGGTGAGACCCTACCTCAGGGGAAAGAAAAAACAAACTTATCTTCAGTGACATGATTCTCCTTTATTTAGTCACTGATAAGCTTACTAGTAGCAAGGACCTACATAACACAGAAATTTACAATATAGAATTATAATTCAAGGTATGTATCTGTGTGTGTAAGTTTGCTCCCATCCTCTATTTGCACATGGTATCAAAGATCATGTGTGAAAACGCAGCTCATATTTTGGTCCTGCTTGCAACCATCTGAAACTTGCTTCTTTTTCAACTGAATTGGACCAGTGCAATTTGCTACATGAACTTTTAAATTTTTTTGTTTATTTTTATTTATTTACTTGAGAGAGAGAGAAAGAGGCAGAGAGAGAGAAAAAAAATGGGTGCGCCAGGGCCTCCAGCCATTGCAAACAAACTCCAGATGCATGCGCCACCCTGTGCATCGGCTTACCTGGGCCCTGTAGAATCAAGCCTAGAACTGGGGTCCTTAGGCTTCACAGGTAAGCACTTAACCACTAAGCCATCTCTCCAGCCCCTACATGAACTTTTGACATCACAATTTGTACACTAAAGTACCATCACAGTCAGTGAAAATAATTTTTTAAAAAAAAATGTGATTATAAGTCAAAGACTTCCCTCAAAATCATGCTTCAAACAGCAGCTTACAAAAGAGGAATGTGGGGACCGCTGCTCTCACACTCATAACCCACAACTCCATGGTGAATATCAGCAATCCCACTAAGGAGGGCCCTCAGTGGAGTAAAGGCAGGGAAGAGGGAACTGATGGTACTAACATATGATATGTCCATACCAAGTTTCTACTTAAAAAGGGGGGGGGGTCTGGAGAGATGGCTTAGCAGTTAAGCCCTTGCCTGTGAAGCCTAAGGACCCTGGTGTGAGGATCGATTTCCCAGGACTCACATTAGCCAGATGCACAAGGAGGCGCACGCATCTGGAGTTCATTTTCAGTGGCTGGCGGCCCTGGCACGTCCATTCCCGCCCTCCCTCTCTCTCTCTCTCTCTCTCTCTCTCTCTCTCTCTCTCTCTCTCTCTCTCTCTCTCTCGCTCTCAAATAAATAAACAAAATAAACAAAATAAATTTTTAAATGTGTGAATGGACAAGGCTTGGGGTAGGTGTAACTCCTACAACTGTTAGAAGACGGCACAGACATACTTCCATTGTGTCAAACTAATGAGCAAGAGTGACAACTGACAAGGGCACAATTTTCTATTCAGACTAAGAATTTTTCAAAATGAAAAGAACTTCAGACAAAGTAGAATCTCCTTGTCTGTGAAAGAGTTCAAGCAGGAGTCGGGTAATCATTTTGTGACATGATAAGAAAAGATGAAAGTCATGCCATGCAAGGATGACCCCAGGACATGAAGGCTCTTCGGTCTCTGCTTATTATAAAACACTGAAGATTTTTCAAACTCTTGGCATTATGAAAGGAAAAATGGTAAAATATTGGTTCCTAGCTTAACAACAGGGTTTTAAAAATGTTTTATTTTTGTTTATTTTCTTGAGAGAGGGAGAAAGAGGCAGATATATATAGAGAGAGAATGGGTGTGCCAGGGCATCCAGCCACTGCAAATGAACTCCAGATGCATGTGCCACCTTGTGTAGCTGGCTTACATTGATACTGGGGAATAGAACCCGGGCCCTTAGGCTTCACAGGCAAGTACCTTAACCTCTAAGCCATCTCTCCAGCCATATAACAGCTTTTCCCAGAACATGGCTGATGCTGGTGGGTGAAACAGCTGTAACAATGACCATCAGGGTCTCCAGTACAAGGTCCCTAGGCTTTGAGTATGGAACTCACAGAAGGGTAACAATTTATGAAATATGCCAAGTTAATGCCAAAGACATATCTGAAAGATAGATAAGAATATAGTGGAAAATGAACAAGTATGCTTAATGAGCTCAGGAGAAAAATTAAAAGTGCAAATAAAGTAGGTCCTTAGCCAGGCGTGGTAGTGCACGTTTTTAACCCCAGCACCAGGGAAGGCTGAGGTAAAAGGGTCACTGTCAGTTCAAGGCCAGCCTGGACTGAAGAGTGAGTTCTAGGTGAGCCTGAGCTAGTGTGTGACCTTGCCTCTAAAATAAAGTAAACATGAAAACATTCCCTCAAACCCATGAATACCCCCTTCTTCTTTTTTTTTTTAAAGATTGTATTTTTATTTATTCCTTTATTAGAGACACAGAGATAGAGAGAATGGGCACTCAAGGGCCTCTAGCTATTACAGACAAACTCCAGATACATGTGTCACCAGGTGCAGCTGGCTTATGTGGGACCTGGAGAATTGAACTTGGGAACTTGGGTCCTTAGGCTTCACAGGCATGTGCCTTAACCACTAAGCCATATCTCCAGCCTCCTTCCCCCACCTCCGCTTCTTCTTAACAAAGCTACCACATGATAATTCCCACAAAGACAATGCCAATCAAGAGCTAAAAACAGAAAAATGGAGAAGTTTTGATAACATAGTAATTACTGAGAAGCTTTTAAATTATTTTATTAGATATATTATTTATTTATTTAAAGCAGGGGAGAGAGAATAGGCACACCAGGGCCTCTTGCAACTGCAAAGGAATTCCAGACACATGTGGCACTTTGTGCATCTGGCTCCCTGTAGTGACTGGGGAATTGAACCCAGGCCATCAGGCTTGGCAACCAAGTGCCTCTAACCACTGAGCAATCTCTCCAGCCCCAAAATGTCAAAATTATAAAAGTACAAACTGAAGATTAACATAACCACAGGCCTATGGTTGCAGAAAAGAATGTACCTATCAAAAAGGCTAACCAGTCAAAAAAATAATAATGTGGACTGGAGAGATGGCTTAGCAATTAAGGTGCTTGCCTTCAAAGGCTAAGGACCCAGGTTCAATTCCCCAGTACCCATGTAACGCCAAATGCACAAGGTAGCACATGAGCCTGGGGTTCGTTTGCAGCGGCTAGAGGTCCTGGTGTGCCCATTCTCTCTCTCTCGCAAATAAAGAATAATAACGTTACTAACACACATGAAAGGCAGTAATGAAGAACGGTGGAAGAATAAGGATTAACTTCCTAACCGTTCTCTCAGGAAGTCAGCACAAACTAAAACTGAAAACATTTTTCTTTTAAAGTATGCTTAAAAGTATGTGGGCAGTTACAAACGCACAACATATCTCAAAAACACAATAGAAAGGATTTTGAATGTTTTCACCATAAAGAAATAACACATTTGAAGTGACACTTTGAAAAGCCATACTACACAGTGGAGGGGCTGGAGACACAGGTTAGGTAAGCGCTTGCCTAGCATGGAGAACACTGCAGTCTCAAGTCCCACGGAAAACACTTCTGTCGCGCCAGCACTCAGGAAGCTGGAGGCAAGAGAATCTGACAAGGGTCATTCTCAGTTTTACTGCAAGTTCAAAGCCAGCCTGGGCTACATGAGATGCGGTCTCAAAATAAAAGACATCATGGGAAATCAGATGGAGACTTCCAGTTAAGATGATGGATTAGAAGTCACATCTAAGGGATTGGACAGATCTGGGTGTTAAATATATATATATAGTGGAGCCGGGCGTGGTGGCGCACGCCTTTAATCCCAGCACTCGGGAGGCAGAGGTAGGAGGATCGCCGTGAGTTTGAGGCCACCCAGAGACTACATAGTTAATTCCAGGTCAGCCTGAGCTAGAGTGAGACCCTACCTCATAAAACCAAAGTAAAATAAACTATGGTGGGTCTTATTATATTATATACAAGAAAGAGTTGTAGAAAAGAAATAATCTGAGGTGGGAATTTCTTTGCAGAGGTCAAGGACCTGGGCCACTGTGATGCTCAGCTACAATACTGATGCCATCATAAGCAGCTGCTGCCAGCAAAAGTACTCCCATGAGAAGCCCCATAAGGTCTGGAGAGAGGAGCTGGGGAGATTGCTCAGTGGTTAGAGGTGCTGGCTTGCAAAGCCTGCAAGCCTGGGTTCAGTTCCCCAGTGCCCATGTAAACTCATGCAAATAGAGTTGGTTTGCAGCAGAAAGAGGCCCTGGAGCTCTTATACACATTCTCTCTCTCTCTCTCTCTCTCATACACACATGTAAATAAATAAAAATATTTTTTAAAAATACAACAAAGGGCTGGAGAGATGGCTTAGCAGTTAAGCGCTTGCCTGTGAAGCCTAAGGACCTCAGTTCAAGGCTCAAATTCCCCAGGACCAACGTTAGCCAGATGCACAAGGGGGGGCACGCATCTGGAGTTCGTTTGCAGTGGCTGGAAGCCCTGGTGCACCCATTCTCTCTCTTTCTCTTTCTCCCTCTGCCTCTTTCTCTCTCTGTCATTTTCAAATAAATAAATTAAAATATGTATGTATATATATATATATATATATCATATATATATGTATATATATATCATATATATATAAGGGCTGGAGAGAGAGAATGTCTGGTCTGTGGAAAATCAAGCAGAGGCCAGGTAATGTGTCCACAGTGGTGCCCAGAAACAGGAGCCGGAGCCCGCTGTGTGACAGGACACTGACCCACACGCTGTCGGGCCAAACGCCTGTTGCCGCCACCAGGAAAGTTCTGCCACTAGCGACACCCTGTGACCCAGAGAGAGAATGCTTGGGCTTTTGAAAAGCAACCAGACACTGCAATAGGCTTACGTGGAGAACAGACCTGTGGTCAAAATACCCCACACATAACAGCCTTGCCAGGGCAAGCGACAGGGCTCAACATGTACTGAGAAACCTAGTGCAGCATCCTGGCAGGCACAGGAAAGTGAGGGGCTAACACCACCCCCCCTTCAGAGCCCGAGCCGGGGGAAGCCCAACTGAACGATGTTCGCAATGGCCCACAGTGAAGGGAGGTGGAGTCTGGAGAAGAGGAAGCTCACGGGAAAGACGGACCAGGGTTTGTTTGCAATGGCAAGAGATCCTTTCCCAAAGGAAGTTGACTAGAAAAAGCTAAAACACCCCAAGGTTGCCCTCTGACTTCCAGGGGCACACTGTAGCAAGTGCATTCTCATAACGCACGCACGCACACACACACTCAAAGACCTGAGTTCAATCCCCAGTACCCACACAAAAGCGAGGGTGATGTGCATCCCTGTAATCCCAGTGGTAGTGGAGACTGGAGGGCCCCTCGAGCTTGCCACCTGGCTATGCGAGCCCAGTAGGTAAACTTCAGCCTCACGAAGAGACGCCACATCAGAAAAGGTAAAAAGATTCTCTCTCTACCTGCCTCATTCTCTCTCTCACACACACAAATAAATAAATAAAATATTTTCAAAGGGCTAGAGAGATGGCTTAGTGGTTAAGCCACCTAGATTCAATTCCCCAGGACCCACGTAATCCAGATACACAAGGTGGCGCAGGCATTTGGACTTCTTTTGCAGTGGCCACAGGCCCTGGTGTGCCCATTCTCCCTCTCTCTTTCTCTCTCAAGTAAATAAATATTATTTAAAAAAGAAAAGAAAAGAAAAGAAAGCCGGGTGTGGTGGTGCATGCCTTTAATCCCAGCCCTTGGGAAGCAGAGGTAGGAGTATCACTGTGAGTTCAAGGCCACCCTGAGACTATGTAGTGAGTTCCAGGTCAGCCTGAGCTAGAGTGAAACGCTACCTTGAAAACAGAAAAGAAAAGAAAAGAAAAGAAAAGAAAAGAAAAGAAAAGAAAAGAAAAGAAAAGAAAAGAAAAGAAAAGAAAAGAAAAGAAAAGAAAAGACAAGAAAAGAAAAAGGGAGACAGAATTCCTAAGGATTACATGCAAGGTTTTCTTATGGGTTCCATACACATGCGCACATCCATCCACACACATATGAACATGTATGTATACATATTTACATACACTACATACAAAATTAATAATTCACTACTAAAAAAATCTGCATCACCATTTCTCCCACAATCCTTTACAACTTCCTTCCTCAGGGTAGAATCTAATGGTATTAACATCAATGAAAAAAGTGTTAACAACATTACTTACAATAACAGAGGCAGTAGTTCATAGCATCAGCGTAATTCCTAGTTCAAAGAAAAGAATTATCCTCTGGTTGCTCAAGGCTCCTCTGAAGGTAAGAGTGTGCTTATATATACCAAGGAGACAGGAAAAAAAAAATATGACAAGCAGCCAGGGGACCTAATTCAACAACGGATCTAGGGTCTCAGGAAATAGGAGACAAATCGGATAAGTTGAGGATTTAGTAAGTGGCCAGACAACTGATATGACAAAGATGACAAAGCCAATGAGAAAACGGTGGCTACACACTTAACATCCGCAAGTGAAAGGGATGGCAGTGAATAAAATTTGGGACAGGGGTGTGAGTGGAAAGCTATGCTCAAAGTAGGTGTGTTTCTAGGGGGTCAGGAGACAGCTGGGAACAGCCATCCTATAATCCACAAGTAGTTGTCAGGAAAAGAAGACATTAGGATCAGAGAAGCTTATTTATATTTCAGTCTAGTGCTTTTGCAGTTGTCATGTCATTACTGGAACAAACATCTGGCCAGAAGCAGCTCTGGGGAGGAAAAGGTTTATTTCAGGCTGACAGAATCCAAGGGAAACTCAGTCATGGTGGAAGAAGCTGGCTCACTTCCATACATCCACGGCAGAGAGATAAACCAACAGCCAGCAAGCACCAACAGCCAGGGCTCAACATTGGCTCTCCACACACCTAGCAGAGCTGGACTGAAGTGCCTCCCCCAGTGACACGCCCCCCTGCATCACAGATCTGCCTAATTGAGACTTAAGTAGAAAGTTTAACTCTTTTATTTATTTATTTATTTGTTTGAGAGCAACAGACACAGAGAGAAAGACAGATAGAGGGAGAGAGAGAATGGGCGCACCAGGGCTTCCAGCCTCTGCAAACGAACTCCAGATGCGTGCGCCCCCTTGTGCATCTGGCTAGAGTGGGACCTGGGGAACCGAGCCTCGAACCGGGGTCCTTAGGCTTCACAGGCAAGCGCTTAACCACTAAGCCATCTCTCCAGCCTGAAAGAAAAAAAAAAATGTCTGAGCCACATGC
Source organism: Jaculus jaculus (assembly GCF_020740685.1). Classification (NCBI taxonomy): domain Eukaryota; kingdom Metazoa; phylum Chordata; class Mammalia; order Rodentia; family Dipodidae; genus Jaculus; species Jaculus jaculus. Next base: position 19,337,872 of record NC_059116.1, on the reverse strand, counting down.
CATTGATCCCAGCACTCAGGAGGCAGAGGTAGGAGGATCACTGTGAGTTTGAAGCCAGCCTGAGACTACAGGGTGAGCGCCAGATCAGCCTAGGCTACAGTGAGACCCTATCTTGGGGGGGGGGGGGGGAAGCAGGCCAGATGTGGTTGCTTACACCTTTAATCCCAGCACTTTGGCAGGCCAAAGTAGGAGGATCACTGTGACTTGGAGGCCACCGTGGTCTAGAGTGAGACCCTACCTCGAAAAAACAAAACAAACAAAGAAAAAGAAAGGCTGAGTCTATAAGGCCACTCATTCATTCCAACCCCCACAAATGCAATGTCACAGAACCCCCAGAAAGGTGGTTTAAACTGTATGTCCACCACAGGCTCGTGTGTTTTGAGAAATTAGTCGCCAGCTAGTGACAACTTGGAAAAGGTGGCGGGGCCTTTGGGAGGCAGAGCCTTGCTGGAAGTGGTGTGTCACTGAGGAAGACGGACTCCAAGCCCAGGGCTTAGACCCCTTCCTGCCTGGTGCCAACGTGTGGCAGGTGAGCCAAGCTCCCAGCTTGCTTTCCCTTCCATAACAAAACTTTCCCGGCAAACCCCTCTCCTCCCATAAACTGCTTTGGGTTGGGTGTTTTGTCCCAGCACTGAGAAAGTAACTGCCCCACCCAGACCCTCTGAACCCCCCGCAAGAGAATGCAAAACCCACCGAAACAACATTAAGTCCCAGATGGTTTTCAGACAAGAAGCAATGAAAGAGGCACCAAGCAAATCATTTCCTTCCCTATTTTCTTCTAAAGAAATACTGACAAGAGAAGGGGAATGTCTTCCTCCAGAGCTGCGCAATAGCTCATCTGTGACCTTATCATGTGATTAAGGCCGACAGGAGCTGATCAGTAGGGCGACACTTAATTACATGGTGCTTTTCAGTGTCTAAGTGCTTTACAAGCACTGTATTAACTAATTAAAGAAAACCTGGTGTTTCTTGAAAAAGACTGCTGTTGCTACTTCTTTGCTCACCTTTTTTTTTTAAATCTTGAAATACAACATGCACACAATGGGTGATATTTAAACTTTTCAAACCAATGATTGTAGCAAGCAGTTCATTCTCCTGCTACTTCCAGAGTTGGGCTGTAATTAAAAAGGATGTGGGCTAACTGTCGGAAGACAGAAACAGCTCCACTCTGGCTCGTAAAAACCCATCTGCTGAGAATCAGCGAGCTCCGCAGACGATGAAGGAGCGGCAGTGGGAAGATGCTTGCTGTCGCCATGGCTACCACATCCTCCAGAAGCAGATGGCATAAGGGCACGTCTCCCTACCTGCACCGAACGCTCCACTTGAGTTGTCAATACGGATCTTCATTCCCTCGAGCAGTTTCAAAATTAACACTAACCAATCACGTGTCGAAAGGACACGGGGGTAGTGCAGCATGTGCCCTTTGAATACAAACACCTTGGGTTCTTGCAAAAGTTTCTTATGGGTTCATTTAAGAATGTGGTTGAGGATATATTTGGGTAGTATTCACTCCTTACTCTTAAGTACATGAAATAAACAAAGCCCTATGAGGAAGGGTGATTTAGTTGAGAGTCAGGATGCCCATCTGTCTGATCCTAACTTAAGAGCCGAGAGGTTATGGTACCTGCATATCCACATCTTCAAGCACCCGTAAAATTCCTGGCTGCCAAAACCAGGTTCAAATCCCCAGTGCACAGGAGAGCAGCATGAGATACAAAAATGAAAGAAAGAAAGAAAGAAAGAAAGAAAGAAAGAAAGAAAGAAAGAAAGAAAGAAAGAAAGAAAAAGAGAAAGAAAAGAGCCTTGGACTGAGCTCTTTACACATTTACACACCGGGATGCATCACACATTTATGAAAGTTATGCATCTCTTTAGACCATTGTCTCCCACATACAGAAATTGAAAATGATACTGCTTTGTCGACTGTATAAGCAAGAGCCTGTCTGTAGATTAGAACTAGCTATGTTCCTTTGGTTTTTAAAATGTTTTTTTTTTTTTTTCTGTTGTTTGTATTGCTGAAGTGGTTGTCTCTGCCTAACTATTTGGGATTTCTGAAGAAATTGTGATCAATAACTGCTTTGCCTCTTATTGTAATTATTAAATAAAATTACATAATGAAAATGCCAGGGCCTGGGGAGATGGCTCAGTGGTTGAGAGTGCTTACTGCTTCAGTATAAGGACCTGGGAGGGCCCGAGATTGCTCAAGTTCCATTCTCCTGGAACACACATTAAAAAGTTGGGTATGGGGCTGGAGAGATGGCTTAGTGGTTAAGCGCTTGCCTGTGAAGCCTAAGGACCCCGGTTCGAGGCTCGGTTCCCCAGGACCCACGTTAGCCAGATGCACAAGGGGGCACATGCATCTGGAGTTCGTTTGCAGTGGCTGGAAGCCCTGGCGTGCCCATTCTCTCTCTCTCCCTCTATCTGTCTTTCTCTCTGTGTCTGTCGCTCTCAAATAAATAAATTAAAAAAAAAAAAAAAGTTGGGTATGGTAGCCCAGTCTGTTAACCCCAGGCCACGAGAGGTAGAGATGGGAGAATTACTAACAGAAAACAGCAGCTCCATGTTGAGGGACAGGAAGTTGATGATTGAGCAATAAAGAAGGGCACCCAAAGTTCTCCTCTGACCACTGCACAAACGCACATGGCTTACACATCTGTGCACGCGCACACACACACCACATAATATTTATACTCTACACATAAACACGTACATGCACAATTAAATATTTTTTTAATTTTTTTTAATGTCTAGCCAACTAGAGTCGACTAGAGACATCTAGAGTCAAGTAGAGCTGGTCAGAAATCCTGACTATAGCCAGGTGTGGTGGCACAGTATCTGTAAGCCAACACCTCGGAAGTTGGAAGACCGAATTGGGAGGCTCATGAATTTGAGGCCAATGTGGGCTGCATGGCAAGATCTTGTCTATGAGAAACAAAGAAAGAAAGAAAGAAAGAAAGAAAGAAAGAAAGAAAGAAAGAAAGAAAGAAAGAAAGAAGGGAGGGAGGGAGGGAGGGAGGGAGGGAGGGAGGGAGGGAGGGAGGGAGGAAAGGGGGAGGGAGGGGGGAGGGGGGAGGGGGGAGGGAGGGAGGGAGGGAGGGAGGGAGGGGAAGAGAAAGAGAGAGAGAAAGAAGGAGAGAGCAAAAAAGAGAAAGAAAGAAAGAAAGAAAGAAAGAAAGAAAGAAAGAAAGAAAGAAAGAAAGAAAGAAAGAAAGAAAGAAAGAAAGAAAGAAAGGAGGGAGGGAGGAGGGAGGGAGGGAGGGAGGGAGGGGAAAGAGAAAGAGAGAGAGAAAGAAGGAGAGAGCAAGAAAGAGAGAGAAAGAAAGAAAGATAGAAAGAAGGAGAGAGCAAGAAAGAGAGAGAAAGAAAGAAAGATAGAAAGAAGGAGAGAGAAAGAAAGAGAGAGAGAAAGAAAGAAAGAAAGAAAGAAAGAAAGAAAGAAAGAAAGAAAGAAAGAAAGAAAGAAGGGAGGGAGGGAGGGAGGGAGGGGAAAGAGAAAGAGAGAGAGAAAGAAGGAGAGAGCAAGAAAGAGAGAGAAAGAAAGAAAGATAGAAAGAAGGAGAGAGCAAGAAAGAGAGAGAGAGAGAAAGAAAGAAAGAAAGAAAGAAAGAAAGAAAGAAAGAAAGAAAGAAAGAAGGGAGGGAGGGAGGGAGGGAGGGAGGGAGGGAGGGAGGGAGGGAGGGAGGAAGGAAGGAAGGAAGGAAGGAAGGAAGGAAGGAAGGAAGGAAGGAAGGAAGGAAGGAAGGAAGGAAGGAAGGAAAGAAGGAAGGAAAGAAGGAAGGAAGGAAGAAAACAAAGAAAGATGGAAAAGATCCTGATTATAGCATTTAGTGAGTAGGAGCTATTCAGTACTATGCATTGTTAACTTCCAATGGCATCTTCAAAAACGGTTAAGTATTTGAAATGCAAGTATTAAACTTTGTTGACCGGCACTGATTCAGCCTGTCAAGCATCTAACACGGGTATATGCATGTAGGCTAACATAACATTCACATACACTTCATTTGCCTATAACAAGCAAGTTCTGGCAGGTCAATTGAGAAATTCCTGGGTAAGATTTGTCCTCAAAATTAATAGGGTCACTGCATGCCCCACCACCAATCGGCCAGGCAAAATGTAGTGGCATGATTGTTATGGAGGTGACCAAGTGTTTTCTGATCTGATATGAGGCCCACTCCATGGGAGGGAATTCAGGCTTGGTACTGTAACCCTGGTCAAAAGCCCATTGCTGGGGAGGTCATAGGCCTTAGTGGGCACCAGACTTCTCTTTTTATGCTAAACAGAATTGCTTTCGAACTGCCTTCTAAATACTAACACTTATGACTATAGGTTGGTGCTTCTAGCCTTGATTGGAGAAGCTTCTTTGTGCAGAGGGCAGAGGTTACCTCAGATGCACAGCTGGTAAAAATGCTGAAAATATGTGACTATTGTGGGCTCAGCCCTAAATGAGACATCTACATCACCCCCAAGGCTCAAGGACTTAGGGAACATTGTAGAAGAGGAGGAGGGAAGACTGTGAACTAGGGAATGACTGGAGTGGACCACACACTGTCTTCGAGACATGACATGGCCATTACACTCGTGAACTCACAGCATCTGTGGTTTTCTACGCAAGATTGAGCCTGCCAATGTTCCGTCATGGAAGGGGGAAAGGCTCATGGGGACCCTCCTGAGGGGCTACTGCCAGTTAATGGTTGCTGGGAGAGGGAGTCATGTTCTCCAGTGGATTGGCCACTCCTAAGGTTTCCATCCTTGCTACAGTAAATAATTCTTCACCCATGCTCATGCAAGCAAACCTAATGCAACTCAGCGGCCACACGCACACCACAAGCACAGAAACGAATGAGATTAGTTGGGAAGAAGCAAGGTTTAGCAGGAGTGGCAGAAGGACACGAGTGGATAAGGGCAGGGTGTAAATAGAATTAAAATATATTGGGCTGGAGCGATGGATCAGTGGTTAAGGCATTTGCCTGTGAAGCCTAACGACCAGAGTTCAATTCCCCAGTGCTCATATGGAGTCAGATGCAGGAAGTGGCACATTTGCCATGGCTGGAAGCTCTGGTGTATCCATTCTCTCTGCCTCTCTTCTGTCTCTCTCTGCTTAAAAATAAATAAAATATTTTTTAAATATATATATATATTATGTACATGTATGAAATTGTCAGAAAGAAAAGAATTTTTTGTAAATGGGGCTGCAGAGATTGCTCGGTGGTTAAGGTGCTTACCTGAAAAGACTAGGGACCTGGGTTCAATACCCTAGTACCCACATAAAGCCAGATGCACAGTGTGGCATGCATCTGGAGTTCGTTTGCAGCAGCTGGAGGCCCTTGTGTGCCCAATCTCTCTCTCTCTCTCTTTCTCTCTCTCTCTCTCTCTCTCTCTCTCTCTTTCCTTGCAAATAAAGAAAGAAAGAAAAAGAAAGTTTAAAAAATAACGTTAGGGCTGGAGGGATGGCTTAGCAGTTCAGGCGTTTGCCTGCAAAGCCAGAGGATCACGGTTCGATTCTCCAGGACCCACGTTAGCCAGATGCACAAGGGGGCACATGCATCTGGAGTTCGTTTGCAGTGGCTAGAGGCCCTGATGAATCCATTCTCTCTCTCCCTCTCTCTGTCAAATAAATAAATAAAATAAAATATTAAAAAAATAATAATGTTAGGGGCTGGGAATATGACCCAGTAGTTAAGAGTGCTTACTTGCAAAGCCTGATGGCCCAGGTTCAATTTCCTAGTACACATGTAAGGCCAGATGCACAAAGTGGTGTGTGCATACGAAGTCCATTTGCAGCAGCCAGAGAGCCCAGCACACCCCTTCTCATTCTCTCATTGCCATTCTCTTTCACTCTCCCTGTGCCTACAAATGAAGAAATAAAAATATTTTAAAATAATAATAATAATAATGTCAGAGAGAGAGATATTAACACTTTCATTTCTGGCATGTGTACACTATCAACTCAGCAACTCCAATAGTTAATGCTGATAATTCCCAGTGTATCTCAGATCATCTGTATGTGATTCCAATGTAAGTATCTAAGGACTTCCCAGTGTATCTCGGATCATCTCTATGTTATTCCAATGCAAGTATCTAAGGACTATGCTCTCTGAGTTCTACTGGAATGCACCTTAAGAATTTACTCCAGAGGTCACAAAGGCAAAGATGATTGATTCTAGGAGATATTTTCCTAGAATAGTTCTTTTCTTTCCATTCTGCCCAATCATCCTTTAATCAAAACGAGACCTGAGCCAATATGCACAAATTCCAATTGGTTTCATCTAGACAAATTTCAAATCCCTCTTGCCTATTCTTAACTTTGTTATTTATATTTATGATATAATACCAGCTATATTTATACACATATAGAAAAGAACAATTGCAAAAATGTTTCCAGAATTCTCTTCAGAAAACTGTTCTCATAATAAGCACAAATTGTTAACATCTATCACCATACGGTGTAATCATATAAAGCCTTTCCTAGCCTCATTCCCATAAGGTACTTCTCTATTATATTTTCATGATAAATGGAAAAATGCTTCACATGACACTAAGCCATTGCAGAATTCTACAGGGAATGCTAGAATACTACCACAGCCTTCAAATACTCAGCTACAGCTTAAAGTCGGCATCGCATTCTTTTTTCTTTTCCTTTTTATTAACAGCTTCCCTACGTACAGAAAATAAACCATGATAATTCCTTCTCCCCCCATTTTCCCCTTCACAGATCTACACTCAATCATATATACTCTCCCTCTCTCCATTAGTCTCTCTTTTATTCTGATGTCATCATCTTTTCCTTCTACTATCAGGGTCTTGTCAAGATAGAGCTAGGCACTAGGAGGTCATGGATATCAAGACCAATGTCTGGTTGATTGCATTGTAAGCAGTCCTACCCTTCCTTTGGTTCTTACATTCTTTCCACCACCTCTTCCGCAATGGACCCTAAGCCTTGGGGGTGTGATAGAGATGTCTCAGTGCTGAACATTCCTCTTTCATGAATTCTCAGCACTATGTTGCCGTTGGGTCATCCCAGTGGTCACCACCATCTGAAAAGAGAGGCTTCTATAACCAAAAATAAGAGTGGCATTAATATATGGGTATGAATACTAAGTAAAGTGCTTACAGTGCAGTTTGGTGAGCAAAATATATGCATTTAGCCAGACAAGAGCAGGCATTCTACTCCTAATGCTCATGGCCTCCCCCACCATAGACCTTTTTTTTAACAGAAACTCTACCAAATGATACACTTCTTTATTTTTATTTATTTATTTATTTATTTATTTGAGAGCGACAGACACAGAGAGAAAGACAGATAGAGGGAGAGAGAGAGAGAATGGGCGCGCCAGGGCTTCCAGCCACTGCAAACGAACTCCAGACGCGTGTGCCCCCTTGTGCATCTGGCTAACGTGGGACCTGGGGAACCGAGCCTCGAACCAGGGTCCTTAGGCTTCACAGGCAAGTGCTTAACCGCTAAGCCATCTCTCCAGCCCTTTATTTTTATTTTTATTTATTTATTTAAGAGAGAGAGAGAGATACAGAAATAGGCAGGTAGAGAGAGAATGGGAGTGCCAGGGCCTCCAGCCACTGCAAACGGCATGCACCCCCTTGTGCATCTGGTTTAGGTGGGTCCCAGGGAGTTGAACTTGGGTCCTCTGGCTTTGCATGAAAGTGCCTTAACAGCTAAGCCATCTCTCCAGCCTGACCATAGACTTTTGATTAGGTTTTCAGTACCAGGCATGGATTCCCTCCCATAGAGCAGGTCTCCAGTCCAATTATAGAGCAGGTGTTTTCCTCTATAACAAACATGCCACTATTGCACCTGTTGGCTACAGGCCCTATTCCACCTATTCTCTCTCTCTCTCTCTCTCTCTCTCTCTCTCTCTCTTTCACACACACACACACACACACACACACACACACACACACACACACACGCATGCGTGCTTCTTCATCTTCTTCTCTCTCTTTCTTCTTTCTCTCTCTCCCCTTGCAAACAAATAAGTTAATAAAGATATTTTATGGGTCTTTTTTACATTTTTTCATGTTCACAATTTAAGAGTGGAGATCACAAACAATCATAACATTTTGATCTTTCAGAAAGATTTTGTTCCTAGTTTGTGTTATTTCGTTTTAAATTAGCTTACAAAATAGTAGCTTTGTGACATTTTTATATGATCAGAGGTGATTCAAAGGGATGCTGTGAGAGCGCCAGACGTGCTTGCTTCAGAGTCTAATAGCTTTTTTAAGACATTGTATGCATGTGTACATTTATTTAAGAGAGAGAAAGCAGCAGACAGAGAGAGAGATAATGGATATGCCACTGAAAACGAACTCCAGACACATGCCTCACCTTGTGCATCTGGCTTATGTGGGTACTGGGGAATTGAACCTGGGTCCTTAGGCTTCACAGGCAAGTACCTTAACAGCTAAGCCATCTCTCTAGCCCTCTCACAGCATTTCTTGAATGTTAACAATACTTGTAGAAACCAATAATAATCCCTGCTCAGATGCATTGAACAATTAAGCTAGGGACATAAAATGAAGCTAGTCTAATTCTAGTAATTTTTCATAGTTTCTAGCTAATGTTCTTTAAGAAAGCTGTTTCCCAAGCCAACAGTTTGGCTTACTCAGGAAAGGCAAGATAAGATGTTTGAACTTTTTGCCTTTTGTTAAAGTTGGTTTTGCTGGATTATTTTTTCAAATAATAATATGGTGATCAGTGGATTTTTAAAAATTATTACCTTTGTGTATGCATGGGTATTTAGGAATATATTCCAGGGACTGGAGAGATGGCTTAGTGGGTAAAGGACTTGGCATGCAAGTGTGAATAGCTGAGTTCGGATCCCCAGAATCTATGTAAAGCTGTATGCTGTGGCCTACGCATTTGTAAACCCTGCGTACCCTTGGGATGACGGGAAGCAGAGGCAGGAGAATTCCTCCAAAAGCATGAGGGCCAGTTAGCCTGGCTGACACAGCAGTGAACAAGAGATCCCCGCCTCAAGGTAGGTTGACGAGGAACAGCAACACCAGGTATTGTCCTCTGGCCACCACAGACACACCATGGCACACCCATACCCACACTCACACACATGAATGGAATACACACATATACACAAAACAGAAAGACTGTGATACATATTTTGTTCCATTTTTAATTACGTAGTCCTCCTTATCTGTGGTGTTTTTTTTTCCCCCCATGGTTTTCATTACCCAAAGTCAACCAGTCTGAAAATATTAAGATTTGGCTTAACTCTTTCAAAAGAGAAACCATATTTACATTATTTTATTGAAGTATATTGTTATAATTTTGTGTTATTAGTTACTGGTTTTAATCCATTACTGCATCAAATTTGTAAATTGAAAACACTAATTGTATTCATATAGGGGGAAAAAAACAGTGTAGGATTTTGGTCCATGTGCCAAGTTTGGCATCCTCTGGGGGTCTTGGAATGTATTCCTCAAAGATAACTGGAGACTACTGTTTTGTTGTTCAGATTATCCCATATTTTTAATGTTGCTGTTGTTTGTTTATTTGTTTCCTAAAGGGTCTCGTTATATAGTCAAGGTTGGTCTCAAACTCTCAATCCTCCTGCCTCAGCCTCCCAAATATTACAATTTCAGGCATGCATCCCCACACCCAGCTGGGCTGTCCAGTCTTAGGTCCCCTCAAATTATCTCCTTTGTTCTTTGACGTGAACTCAGCTGACTTCGATAGCCTCCTTGGTTTTGGTCACAGGGTTACTTTGCACATTTTCTGCTCCAAGCCTTGTTTTTCCAAGGAACCCTGGGTTCATTTGAGGAAGAGGAAGAGTAATGTTGCTAGTAAGTTGATCACCGTGAGTCTAGCATTTTTGTGAGCAGATAGAGAAATACATCATGAGCCTACACTGAAATTTCCAACTCAAAGGTAGAAATTTAGAGGATTTGCTTAATTATTTTATTTTATATCTATGTCTTTTTAGTCCTCCTAAAGCTGAAAAACAAGTTACTTTGTGACATTAACAAAATCATTTATCTCACCCAGCTCTTTTTCTGCTTTCAAAGTACAAGTGGCTAGCAATATCATAAACCTCAAAACAGTTTTCGATTCTTGACTCTCTCTGTCTTTGGTTTGTAACACACGAGATGTATTACAGTGACTGGCTGGATCACTTTAAATTCACTTGGAATATTTTGTCTTGATGTGAGTAATCCATCAACTTTGTGCAATATCATTTTCTTTGTTTTGTTTTCATTTTTTTTGAAAGTACTTGTGACTGATCATTTAATTTTATCTTATAATTACAAAAATTTGGGCTGGAGAGATGGCTTAGCGGTTAAGCGCTTGCCTGTGAAGCCAAAGGACCCCGGTTCGAGGCTCGGTTTCCCAGGTCCCACGTTAGCCAGATGCACAAGGAGGCGCACGCATCTGGAGTTCGTTTGCAGAGGCTGGAGGCCCTGGCGCGCCCATTCTCTCTCTTCCTCTATCTGTCTTTCTCTCTATGTCTGTCGCTCTCAAATAAATAAATAAAATTAAAAAAAAAAAATTCAAGGTTACAAAAGCAAAAGTAAATCAAGGTGTATTCAGAAAATTTTAGTTTCCCCATCTGTCTCCTCCATCCCACTCATTATAGGAAATATTTTTAAAGTTAGTTCTTGTATTTTTGTTTCCATATACATATGCAGTGTGTTCTTCATTACCTTCTATATAATATTCTATTCACGGTTAATGTTATGTGCCAACTATTTTTTTTTTTAAGGTAGAGTCTCACTGTAGCTCAGGCTGACCCGGAATTCACTATGTGGTCTCAGGGTGGCCTCGAACTCACAGCGATCCTCCTACCTCTGCCTCCCGAGTGCTGGGATTAAAGGCATGCACCACCATGCCCAGCCCAACTATTTTTTTAAAGATATGCCATAGACCCAGAAAGCCAAGCACCACATGTTCTCTCTCATATGTGGATCCTAGCTACAGATGATTGGGCTTCTGTGTGAAAATGAAAATACTTCGTAGCAGAGGCCAGTAAGTTGAAAAGGAGACATAAAGGGAAGAGAAAGGAAGGGAGGAGGATACTTAATAGGTTGATATTGTATATATGTAATGGAATTTCAAATGGGAAAGTGTGGGGGTGGGGAGGGAAGGAACTACCATGGGATATATTTTGTAATCATGGAAAATGTTAATAAAAATTTTTTAAAAAAAAGGGCTGGAGAGATGGCTTAGCGGTTAAGCGCTTGCCTGTGAAGCCTAAGGACCCCGGTTCGAGGCTCGGTTCCCCAGGTCCCACGTTAGCCAGATGCACAAGGGGGCGCATGCGTCTGGAGTTCGTTTGCAGTGGCTGGAAGCCCTGGCGCGCCCATTCTCTCTCTCTCCCTCTATCTGTCTTTCTCTCTGTCTGTCACTCTCAAATAAATAAATAAATAATGAACAAAAAATATTTATAAAAAAAATTAAAAAAAAAGATATGCCATAGAGTTGATTTTCTTATTTATTTGTTTGTTTACTTATTTATTTATTAGAGAGAGGCGGATAGAGAACAGACATGTCAGGGCCTCTAGCCACTGCTAATGAACTCCGAAAACGTGTACCACCTGGAGCATCTGGCTTGCACAGGTTCTGCGGAACTGAACCTGGGTCCTTAGGCTTTGCAGGCAAGCACCTTAACCTCTAAGCCTCTGTTCCAGGGCCAGGATCTCACTGTTAATTAATTCATTAATTGGTTATCAGCTTGACAGAATCTAGAATAAACTAGGAGACAGATCTCAGAGCATGTCTGTGAGGGAGTTTCAAGGGTCGCTTCATTGAGGTGAGACGACCCACCCTAACCACGGGTAGCGCCATTCCATGGGCAGGAGTTCCAGACTGAAGAAAAATGAGAAAGAAGACCAGGCTGAACAGCAGCACCCGTCACTCTCTGGTTCTGACCTGTGGATTCAGTACGACCAGCCTCCTTATGCTCCTACAAACATGCCTTTGCCAGCACGACAGACCATATCCCCCAAATGGTAAACCCAAACAAACCTTCCTTCAGTTGCTTCTTCTCACATATTTGGTCACAGCAGCAAGAAAAGTAATTATTAGGGCTAGAGAGAGAGATGGCTCAACAGTTAAGGTACTTGCCTGCAAGACCTAACGACCCAAGTTCAATTGCCCAGAATCCCCATAAAACCAGATATACAAAGTGGTGCATGCATGTTCATTAGCAGCAGCTAGAGTCCCTGGCGTGCCCATTCCCTCTCTGTATCTGTCTCTTTCAGTTTTCATATAAATAAATATGATATTTTTTAAAGTAACTGCTATATGATATAACCCAAGCTGACCCAGAACTTGCAATTTAGTCCAGGCTGAACTGGAACTCAAGACCTTCCTGCCTCAACCTTCCACGTTCTAGTATCACAGGTATGTGGCATCACACCTGGATCTTGTTAGTTGATCATAATAGCTGCCCAGGAGTGAGATTTCTGGGTCACAATGTAAACACATATGTTCATGTCTTTAGAAAATTAACCCTGTGTGGTGGTTTGATTCAGGTGTGCCCCATAAACTTAGATGTTCTGAGTGCTAGGTTCCCAGCTGATGGAGATTGGGGAATTAACACTTCCTAGAGGGAGTGTATTCTTGGAGGCAGGCTAATGGGTGTTATAGCCAGGGTCCCCTTGCCAGTGCTTGGCACACTCTCCCATTCCTGTTGTCCACCTGATGTTGGCCAGGGGATGACGTCCACCCTCTGCTCAGGCCATGGTTTTCCCTAAACCCACCTTTCCTTAAGCTGCTTTGGTGGAGCATTTTGTCACAGCAATAGTAAAAACAACGAATACACCAAGTAACATGAAAGGGCCCGGAACAGAAGGCTCACAGCAGGTCCAGCCTGCTGTGCAAGCTGCTCTGTCACTTGGGCCATAGGATCCCCCAGATCCCAGGGTGCTTAAAGTGTCCGTGGCAGACAGGGATGTTCTTTGGCAGAGCCCCCACAGGCGAACCCCATAGATGCATTTAAAGGTGGGATTTCAGAGCAAATCCCTGCCCCCATCCACAGAAAACCACTCTCCTTTTCAGAGACAGATCTTGGCTCACCACCAGGCTTGACTGTGCATTTTCGGTTATGCAAAGGATAGATGTGTCACGTTGGGCAGAGTTATGACTTCACGGTTGTCTTTATTTGTAAGTTGACTGTTGCAAGGAGATGTTTACAAGTGCCATGTTGACAAAGGGTGAGACTGTGATATTAAATGGTCTGTGTCAATGCGACCAGGTCACAAGCAGCCCAGATATTTGGTTAAGATTTATTCTGGTTGTGTCTGGGAGGGTATTTCTGGGCGAGGGGAACATTTTGAGTCAGTAAACTAAGTAAACGGATTTCTGTCCAAAGAGTTTGTTGTAGTAAGCTTTGCATTGCTGCAACAAAAGCAGCTGATGGGAGCAAAGGGGATGGTGTGTTTTGTAGTCTCAAGAGGAAGCTTCTGCATGGCAGGGCATAACAGGGGCTGGGCATCACTTCTCAGCACAGAGACTGGTAGAAAGCAGCAAGACAGTGATCTCTGGAAAGGGAGAAGCTGGGATATGACACCCCAAAGCCCGCCCCTTTTGCAACATACCTCCTCCAATAAGGCTCCACATCCCAAATGGCCACCATCTGGGGGCCAAGCATTCAAAACACATGAGCTTTGGGGGACACCTAATCCACAATCAGCACAGCCTTGGGAGACTTCATGTAGTCTTTTGAAGGACTGAATAGACAGAAAGGCAGAGTGAAAGAGTCTTCATTGTTTCTCACTGGTTATTGTGAAGCTGGGATATCAACTGTTCTCCTACCTTTTTTTTTTTTTTGTAAAGTTCTTACACATTATGCATTTAATCCTCCTATGTGATATATATTTATTATATTTCTCTGTCTTTGACCTTGGGATAGGGAATGCAATTGCTCTGTATTTCCTGATTCCTAGTAACTATTTCACATAAATCTTATTAGTGCTAACAACTGGAGGTACTAATATTTAATTGAAGCCACAGAGAAACAAACACAGGTTTTATAACATCTATGGTGCCGTGAGATGTGGTTTCATTTTCCACTCCAGGTTTCTGCTTTCATCCTTCATTTGAGCCTGCTCTTCAACCTATACCATCAGAGCTTAGAGTCAAATTCAAGATCACCACTCTTAAACACAGCATTGATTTATTATTATTTTTCGGAGAGATGGAGATAGAGAAAGAAAGCCAGCGAGATAGATAACTCATGCACCAGGGCCTCAGCCACTGCAGCTGAACTCCAGATGCTTCCGCCACCTAGTGGGCACATGCAACATTGCACTTGCCTCATCTTTATGTGTCTGGTTTATGTGAGATCTGGAGAGTCAAACATGGGTCCTTCAGCTTCACAGACAAGTGCCTTAACTTCTAATCCATCCCTCCAGCCGTAGAACAGAGCATTTTATCCCCATTGATCTCCAAGGGAAGATAGTGCCTCTTTCCATATGGGTAAGGTAGAACATTCAACCTAGACCCCAGACACTTTCTGAAGGTTTGGCTCTGAAAACGAGGAGGGTCATATTGGTGGTTTCTGGAAAGGTTGAACATCATGATAGGACATTAAAGATATTGGAAACTGTGATTCAAAATGAAGTAGAGTCAAGAAGTCAAACCAGAGGCTCCTGGGTGGAGGCTGGGCCATCACCAAGTAGCTGTAACTGTGGCTCCTCCTGACTCATGAAAAGGAGTCACTGAACATATGGGAGGGGACTACATGTGTGCACTGTCCCCAAAGTGCCACGCTATCACAGCACTTCCGGGGTCTCCCAACACATCATGAATGTGCTCTGGCACATTCTCCAGCTAGAATGGCAGGGAGGGGGAAAATTACAATCAGCAGTAAAAAAAGAGATGGCAAATTCATGACGACCCCTTAACTTACCCAGTGAAGGAATATAAATGGTAACTTCAAATGACTAAGGTTTTGTTTTGGGTTTTTGTTTTGTTTTGTTTTGTTTTTTGTTTTTTGAGGCAGGCCTATTTTTATGTATGAGAGTGAGAGCAAAGAAGAATGAGAGAGAGCAAGCCTTGGCACACCCGGCCTCCAGCCACTGTAATCAAACTCCAGACATGTGTACCACCTTGTCCACATATGTGAACTTATGCACTTGCCTCACCTTTGTGCATCTGGCTTACGTGGGACCTGAAAAGTCAAACATGGATCCTTAGGCTTCACAGGCAAGCTTCTTAAACACAAAGCCATCTCTCCAACCCATGACTGAGATTTTTGAATTTTTTTGATTTATTTATTTATTTTAGAAAAGAGGCAGAGAGACACAGAGAGAGAATGGGTGTGTCAGGGCCTCCAGCCACTACAAACGAACTCCAGACACATGAACCACCTTGTACATCAAGTGGGTCCCGGGGAACTAAACCTGGGTCCTTTGGCTGTGCTGGGAAGCACCTTAACCACTGTATCATCTCTCTAGCCCTTGAAATTTGTTTCTTAGTGAGAAGAAACCCTTGATTCTTCAAACAAACAAAAAAAAACACATATTAAAAGTATATACAGAAACATGATTCTGTGTGTTATTGACAGTCCTTAAGGAAATCATTCTTTACTAAGAAAAACTTTTGTTTTGTCTTTTTTTTTTAATTTTATCTTTCTTTCTGTGTCGCTAGTCTTGAACTCCTGGGCTCAAGCAACCCTCCTGTCTCATCCTTCCAAGTGGCTGGTACAACAGGTACACCCCACATTCCAGGACACCCAGCTCAAGAGCAAGCTTGGGTTAGGGGTGCTAGGTGGAGGGCAGCTGGTGACTGAAAGAGAGGGCAAAACCCAAAGAGAAGCTATAAGAGGGACAAGAAATTGAGAGAGAGCACGGAGGCACTCGATTTCTCTACCTCCAGGCTTTGCCTCAAGCAAGCCCCGGGTGTCTGACGTCTTAACTTGCTGAGGAAAAAAAAAAGCAATGACAATTTTCCACTGGAAGGAAGCCAGCGATTACAGCAGCCTTTCGTAGAAGAAGACTGATTCCCCTTCCCCAAAATCTGAGAGGAAGATTCCGAAAAGCCTCAGAAGCCGCAGGAGAAAAGGCAATGGAAGGCAATTGAATAAGAGGCAGGAAAGGGGAGAGGGAACCAGGGAAGAGCAAAAGGGAAGGAGAGGAAGAACAAAGAGAGGACAGGACGATAAGCATCACATAGTCACCAAAGAAGAGAGATGGAGGCTGGAGAGCTGGCTTAGCGGTAAAGCGCTTGCCTGTGAAGCCTAAGGACTCCGGTTCGAGGCTCGGTTCCCCAGGGCCCACGTTAGCCAGATGCACAAGGGGGCGCACGCATGTCTGGAGTTCGTTAGCAGTGGCTGGAGGCCCTGGCGCGCCCATTCTCTCTCTCTCTCTCTTTCTGTCTCCTTCTCTCTCTCTCTCTCTCTCTCTCTCTCTCTCTCTCTCTCTCTCTCTGCCTCTTTCTGTGTCGGTTGCTCTCAAATAAATAAAAATAAGAAGAGAGCTGGACCTTGGATCCCATGGGACTACTGAGGGCAGCTAGCCCCAAGACATGCCTTAACTAATGTATTGTATATCTGTCACTCATTTTTATCAATAAACATCTGGACCTCCATCTCATGCCATGATGAGTACCAGCTATCTTAAAACTGGGGAGGCCGAGACAGGAAGATTCCTCAGGACTTCTGGGCAAGCTAGTCTGGTTTAACCAGTGAGCATTCCTATCTCAAAAGAAAGAAAGAAAGGGGGGGGGAGAAAGAAAGAGAGAAAGAAATAAAAAGAAAGGTGAAGAACAACTGAAAAAGATACCCAATGTGTATATGTGTGTGTGTGTCACATGCACACTTACACACACACGCACAGCACATGCACCTGTGCAAATACATGCATTCTGACACCCATGAGCATACACACACACACCACATGCATACATACACCAAGAAAAAAAAAATGTAAGATTGCGGGGCTCATCGAGAAAGCCACTGCTACCAAGCATTGTGGGTTACCTGATTATAACAAGTGCACCACACATGTTAAAGGACAGAGGAAACCACATGTAAGAGATGAGAAAGTGTATGGAAACCATGTAGTTTCTGGGAAATTTCTCCATAAACTTAACTCTAACAATAGTTGATTAATTTTTTAAACCTCTGTAAAAAAAAAAAAATGTTCTCTAATGTTGAAAGTCTTAGAGCAAAGGCAGAATATCGTTTATCAAACAAAATGGTATCTACATGTAATTTTCCAAAAGTGTTTTTCACTAAATAGCCCTAAGCTGTTGTCTCAGACTCCAAGTAAATAAGTCATTTTAGGTCTACAGCTTGTGATTCATCCTGGCCTATTTTCTTCAAAATAGAAAAATCTCTCTGCCAGTCTTCTCCGTATTACTTCTTTATGCCTCCTCGTTCCCTAGAGCCTCCCACACTAGAAGTTTTCAAGCATTTTCCTATTTGACACCTATCCCTTTATTATGGTCACTATAATATTATATCATGTCCACTGCTTTCCCTCAATGAAATCGAGCTCTAGGGCCCTGGATTTCCCTCCTCATCTCTCTCACATTATCCTTGAATTTCATGTCTCCTTATCTTCCTTGCTGTTTTGCCATCCCATCTGCCAGAAATTACTCCCATTTTTCAAATCCTCTCTTAAACTCTTTCTCTGTTTGTTTCACGATCTCTCTGAAGAGTCGGCTCCTGGAAGGTGATGCCCTATTGCCAAAGACTGGTTGCTGGCAGGCCACAGAGAAATCAAGTTGGGGGCCAAAAACAGATGCTTCCTTCCTGATGGCTAATTGTCACGGGGCTAGGAGGTGCTATATAGACTGCTGGAGGATTAAAGTCACCAAAAGTGTCACATCAGTGAATCTTGCATTCTATCATACTGACCCACCGGGCAAGTTATGTATGTCCTTTGGTACAGTAGTGGCATGACTGGGACAGGGGAAACCAACCATCCTCTGCTTAGCTTTGAGGCCTGCTCCACAAGCACATGCTCATGCGCAGACTGGAAACCAGGCCACAAGAGCATGGCTAGAGAGACTATAAGCCCTAGGGAAAACACTATTATTGTAATATTGCTGAACATATTGGTTATCAACTGCTACCTAAATATGTGTCTTGCAGAAAGAATGTAAGAGCCAAAAGAAGGGTAGGACTCCTTACAACATGCTCCCTCCAGACACAAAATGGCCTGGATATCCATGACCTCACAGTGCCTGACACTACCTACACAAGACCGTCATAGAGGAGGAAAAGATCATGACATCAAAATAAAAGAGAGACTGATTGAGATGGGGAGGGGATATGATGGAGAATGGAGTTTCAAAGGGGAAAGTGGGGTGAGGGGAGGGAGGGTATTACCACGGGATACTTTTTACAATCATGGAAAATGTTAATAAAAATTGAGAAAAAAAATAAAAATCTAAAGCTGAAAAAAAAAAATGTGTCCTTATTCCCACAGACAAGCTCTCAGCCCTAGTCAGAAAAAATCTCTTTCTTTTGTCAATGGTGGAAAGTGGTTAATGCAGAGAATCCCAGTGAAAAGCAGTGACTAGTGAGTGCTCAGACCTACAGGGGACATATATGCCATCCCCTCCATGGCTTCAGCCAACATCACAGAAGATGGGATGGAAAGAACATAAGAGCTGGAGGAGAGGAAGAAGCGCTGTGGCATTTTGTCCCCCCCGGACATGCCAAGGCCATCACCCTCATGAACTCACAGCAGCTGTGGCTACCTGCACAAGACCTGCATATGACGGATCGAGTCGACATTCTGTCATGGATAGGGAAAGGGTTTAAGAGGCCACTCCCCTCTCTCATGAGCTAATGGTAATTAATGTTTGCTGGGGAGGAGGAGTCATTGTCTTTCATGGTACAGACACTGGTAAGAGATGAGAAAGACCATAGTGGAACTGAGGGGATAGGGGAGGTTAATGTGAAGTACATATGAACAAAATGCAATATATGTAAATAAATATATATATATATATATATGAAATTGAATTTAATTTTAAAAGGAAACTAAAAACTTACATGACAATACATCAATATGATTTCATTAAGTAGAAAAAGTACAACGTAATACCGGGATGCTCCAGCTGGATGTGGTAGCTCACTCCTGTAATCCCAGCACTCAGGAGGTTGAGGCAAGTAGATCAGAAATTTGAGACCAGCCTGGGCTACTTATCAAGACTCTGTCTTAAAAACAAATCAAGACCAAAAAAAGGGGAGGTGGGTAAATGCTGAGGCTGAAAAGATGGCTTAGCAGTTAAGTGCTTGCTTGTGGACCCCAGTTCAAGGCTCGATTCGCCAGTACCCATGTAAACCAGATGTACAAGGTGGTACATGAATCTGGAGTTCATTTGAAGGGACTGTAGGCCCTGGTGCACCCACTCTCTTTCTCTCTCTCTCTCTCTGCCTCTTTTTATGTCTGTCACTCTCAAATAAATTTAAAAATTTTTTAAAAGAATAGGTAGGCCGGGTGTGGTGATGCACGCCTTTAATCCCAGGACTTGGGAAGCAGAGGTAGGAGGATTTCCATGAGTTCGAGGCCACCCCGAGACTCCACAGTGAATTCCTGGTCAGCCTGGGCTAGAGCGAGACCCTACCTCAAACCCCCCCCCCCAAAAAAATAGGTAAATTATGGTCAAGGGAGGTTCATTTTAACTATAATAATTTTTTTCAGTGTGAGTATAATGTATGTATAATTATGATTTATATTCCTATAATTATTGCTAAATCTCAAAAATATAAATGTAAAAAAAATGAGCTCATGAAACAAAGTTCAGATATCCAACTTGGGATAATATTACAAAGACATAAAGAACATAGGTAAATAGATGGTGACCAGAAAATGACACCAAAACAATATAAGCTATTGCTAATACTCTTGGGTGCCCACCAGAATTAGACAGTAAAACCCTATTGCTAAAAATACCACTTGCTTCAGCACAGAACACTGCAAAATCAAGCTGGAACTCGGCTGGAAACCTCTTCCCTGCTTCCCTGCTCGCTAGTGATCACAGTGCTGTGCAGGCTGCTGGGATGAAAAAATCATCAACAAACCAGCCGTGTCTCCCACAAACAACTGACCAGCCAGGCAAGATGTGCCCACTCCCGCAACAGTGGCATGTCAGTGATGGCGATAACCAACTGCTCTTTGATCATAGTTGAGACCTGCTTCATGGGAGGGAATTCGTGCGTGGTACTGAAGACCTAGTTAAAAGCCTGTGGCTGGGAAGATTATAAACCCTAGGAGGGAAGATACTACCGACGTTCGGATAAATGAGTATGCTGGGCCCATCAAATTGGTCTCTAAATATTTATGTTCATGTATAGAGAATAAAGCTGCTCTCACCTTTGGTCAATTGGCAGTGACCGGGATACTTAAAAAAGCCCTGAGATGGCAGCAGAGTGGACTCAGGGCTAAATGAGGAATCTCTTTCATGCCCTCCAAGGCTCAGGGAATATTGCAGAAAAAGCAGCTGAAGGAAGAATGAGAGCCAGAGGGTGGGCAGGAGTGCTTTGGAACACTGTCTTCCAGACATGAAGAGGTCACTGCATTGATGATCTCACAGCAGCTGTCATTACTGACATATTGGGCCCATCAACATGTTATCATGGATGATGGAAGAAGGCAAAAAAAAAAACATCAAAATAGAAGATAGACTAGTTGGAAAAAAAAAAAGAAGAGAGAGTTCAGTGGAAAGAGGACAGAGGAGGAGGGACACACAAAGTCAGGGGGAGAGGATTATGATCAAAATGCATTATATGCCTGTATGAAAATTGTCAATAAAAAGCTTCTTAGAGAGTTAGAAAAACAAATAAAGGCAAAATGAAGTACAGTGGGATTGATTCTTAGCTTAAGATATATATATTAGTCAGAGTTCCCCAGAGAAACAGAATCAATAGAACAGAAAAATGTCAGTTGATTCATGTAACTAAGGGGGCTGAGGAGTTCCACATATACCAACTATATACTATCTACAAACTATCCGTCCAGGAAATCAGCTGGTATAACTCAGTCTGAGGAGGGGATGTGATTGACATTATGTCCCCAGATCCCAAGAACCAGGAACTATGCTGTGCAAAAGCAGAAGACAGATTTCTCCACTTGAGGAAGAATGGATTTGCCCTTCTTCACTTTTTGCTCAATCTGAGCTCTTAAGAGTGGATCGTGCCCACCAACCTTAGTGCAGCATTGCATCGCTGAGACAAAACACCCAACCAGCCGGGCGTGGTGGCGCACGCCTTTAATCCCAGCACTGGGGAGGCAGAGGTAGGAGGAACGCCGTGAGTTCGAGGCCACCCTGAGACTCCATAGTGAATTCCAGGTCAGCCAGGGCTAGAGTGAGACCCTACCTCAAAAACAACAAAAACAAAAACAAACAAACAAAAACACCCAGCCAGCAGCAGAATATGGAAGGGAAAGGTGACAAGTTTTGTCCCGGCAGGGAAAGCACATCAGGAACAGACAGCCAAGCACCACATCCACAAGCAGCAAGAGGGAGCTCGTTATCACCGGCAAGCAGGGCTGGACTACACGATCCCGGCAACACACCTCCCTCAAATGCTCCACCTGCCCGCTAAGGACCAATATTAATATTATTCACCAATTATTACACCAGGAATCAGGAAAGCACCCTAATTAAGAAATGATTCCAGAACTGGGTGTGGTGGCACACTCCTTTAATTCCAGCACTTGGGAAGCAGAGGTAGGAGGATTGCCATGAGTTCGAGGTCACTCTGAGACTACATAGTGAATTCCAGGTCAGCCTGGGATACAGTGAGACTCTACCTTGAAAAACCAAAAAATAAGAAGAAGAAAGAAAGAGAGAGAGAGAATGAGAAAGAAAGAAAGAAAGAAAGAAAGAAAGAAAGAAAGAAAGAAAGAAAGAAAGAAAGGAAGGAAGGAAGGAAGGAAGGAAGGAAGGAAGGAAGGAAGGAAGGAAGGAAGGAAGGAAGGAAGGGAAGGACTCTAATATATGTCACTATTTTCTCTAAGTACTAAAATTTGTATAAGACTTGCAATCTGTCAAACAATTAAAATTTCATATTCCCAAACCAAAAAGAGAGAGAGAAATGACTTAAGAGCTGGGGAGATGGCTCAGTGGGTAAAAATGCTTGGTGCGCAGGCCTGAGGACCTGAGTTCAAATCCCTAGCAGCCACATAAAAGCTTGACATGGCGATATACCTGTGACTCCAGCACTGGGGAAGTGGATACTGGAAGGTGCCCAGGGCTTGCTAGCCAGTCTAGCTAAATCTGTGAGCTTTAAGTTCAGGGAAGGACCTTGTATCAGAAAAATAAGGTGGGGGCTGGAGAGATGGCTCAGCAGTTAAAGTATCTTTCTAATTTCTGACAATCTTTGAAGCAACAGATTTTTTTTTTTCAAATCATAACAACTGAGGTGCTATCAGAAATACACTCAGCAAAAAAGTTTTTGAAATACTGGGAGTTGAATTTAGGGCCTCAGTGTAGGTTTGGCAAAACCTTCACTATTGAGCTACATCCTTGGCCCACTTTTTATTTGAATTTTCTTTTAATTTTTTTATTTTTTTAATTACAATTTTATTTTATTTTTTTCACAATTTTTATTAACATTTTCCATGATTATAAAAAATATCCCATGGTAATATTCTCCCTCCCCCCCCCCACACTTTCCCCTTTGAAATTCCATTCTCCATCATATTACCTCCCCATCTCAATCATTGTTGAGTTTTTGTTGAAACAGGTCTCATTAAGGTGCCTGGGCTGACCCTGAATGTGTAATTCTCCTGTCTCAGCCCCTCAGGTAATTAGGGTTACAAGCCAGCAAAATGTTCTGTATAATGTTTGTTTCATTTCTAGTAATGTAAAAAGTTAGTATCGAATCTGAGAAAATACACATATGTACAAAAAAAGAAAGTAATAACGAACTACCCCCCAGCCCAGGAAATAATCATCAATACTAATATTTCATTCTAGGGTTTTTAAAAATTCCCTTATGTTTGGGATGACAATCTAAGGTATTTCAAAAGCCTGAATGTTTCCATATGATTAAGAAAATGTTTAAGGGCTGGAGAGATGGCTTAGCGGTTAAGCGCTTGCCTGTGAAGCCTAAGGACCCCGGTTCGAGGCTCGGTTCCCCAGGTCCCACGTTAGCCAGATGCACAAGGGGGCGCACGCGTCTGGAGTTCGTTTGCAGTGGCTGGAAGCCCTGGCGCGCCCATTCTCTCTCTCTCCCTCTACCTGTCTTTCTCTCTCTGTCTGTCGCTCTCAAATAAATAAATAAATAAAAATATTTAAAAAAAAAAAAAGAAAATGTTTAAGAACATTTGTTGGAGTCCTACAAATATTTTAATTTTTAATTTTTTTCGTTGTTTTTGTTTTTGTTTTTCAAGGTAGGGTCTCACCCTAGCTCAGGCTGACCTAGAATTTACTATATAGTCTCAGGGTGGCCTTGAACTCTCCTACCTCTGCCTCCCGAGTGCCGGGATTAAAGGCATGCACCACCACGCCTGGCATTTTTTTACTATTTTAAATAACAGTAAGAGAAATACTTTTGCCTGTGAACCCTAGTGAGAACTTCATGTTGCTACCTTGGAATGGTGCTGTTTCTTTAGAATTTGAATGACTGGAGGCTTGGGAGATGGCTCGGTGGCTGAAGTGCTTTCCATACAGAGCCAGATGTGAGAGCATGAACATCTGTCATCTCAGCGCTAGCTTGGGGAGATGGGAGGCGGAGACGAGAGAATCCCTTCTGGGCCAGCGAGCCTGGAGCACTCGGTGGTGAACAGCGAGAGAACCTACCTGAAACTCGGTAGAAAGTGAAGACCAATACCACATGTTGTCCCCTGACCGCCACATGCACAACGTGGCACATGCACACCCACACTCACACGCACACAAGTACACACATGGGTAGCACACATAAAGACTTTTCATTACTTGTCTATTTACATTTTTAAGGCTCTTAATGCAAATTGCCGATTTGATTTCCAAAACTGTTTTCCAAAGTTAGACTCCTACTAATAGCACAGAAATTTACTTATCCCGCTGGCTCTTTAACACCCAGAATACCTGTTGCTGTTGTTGTTTTTATTTTGTGTTTTTCAAGACAGGGTCTCCCTCTAGCCAAAGCTAGACCTGTAATTTACTATGCGGTCTCAGGCTGGCCTCAAACTCATGAGGATCCTCCTATCTCTGCCTCCTGAGTGCTGGGGTTAAAGGCATGCACCTCCATGCCTGGCTTGTGATTGTTTTTAATCTGTACTAATTTGTTTCATAAAAATTATACACTTGAGCTAGAGCTACGTGCTTGCTTACAAAGCCTAAGGACCCAGGTTCGATTCCCCAGTACCCATGTAATCCAGATGCACAAGGTAGCACATGAGTCGGAAGTTTGTTTGCAGTGGCTGGAAGCCCTGATGTGCCCATTTTCTCTCTATCTGCCTCTTCCTCTTTCTCTCTCTCTTTCCTCCTTCCTTTCCTTAAATAAATAAGTAAATAAAATAAAAAATAAATTTTTTAAATTATAAAGTTGAATTGTTTTAATTTTCATTTTATTGATAAATAAAGATGAGTGGTTAATTCCTATTAATTATTTGTACTTCTGACTCCATATATTCTACTTATTTTCTTCACTCTATTTCCAACTGGGTTCTGATATTTTTCTTGCTATGTATAAATTAGAATAGTTATCTTTATCATACTGTAACAAATGTTTGCTCAATACAACATTAACCTGTCCAGATTGCTTATGATATTTTCACATCGTCAATAAGGAAAGGATCATGATTTATCACCTATTTGGGGAGAAGTCACAAATTTGTTGTGAACATGATGAAATCCGTCACTAGAAAAATATCTGCGCTTGGTAGCACATGTCTGTAATCCCAGCATTTGGGAAGTTGAGGCAGGAGGATTGCGGTTTCCAGGCCAGCATGTGCTATACACATGATTCTGTCTGAAAAAAAAAAAACAGCAAAGAAAACACATGCACATAACTACACATATAATTGCACACAATTATAAATTTCATCTATGAACTCAGTTAATTATTCATTCATCACTTTTCTTATGGGCTCTAACTACCTCACAACCACACAGGATGATTATAACTTCAACCCATTTCAATATACGAAAAAATGTACCATGCATTCTATGTCATAGTATATAGAAAGGCAGCATGTAATGATAGAAAAAAAAAATTGGTTTGGGGAAAAACTAAGATCTTATCCCAAGGCCATCACTAGCTAAGTGAGCTTGCAATTGCACTTCATCTGTCTCCATCTCTGCGTCTGTAAAACACATCCACGTGTATTCTTAATGCACAGACGTGCGTGCACATATGCGTGTGCATTGGTAGGGGTGAAATGAGGTGAGTTAACATTCTCTAAGGTACTTTCTATTTTCAAAATGTTCATAGATCATATACCAAAGTGATGTTCTGTTACACGGCATTTTTATTTTGAAATCATTTTTTAAAAATCCTGGAAAAAAGATAAGTGGATGCCAAACAGCACAGCTGCGCCTGTACAGCGCTCCTTAGTGACAAGAACTTCTGCTACCATTTATTTAATGACGGCATTAAAAATGCATTGTCACCATAGTAACTGTGGCATCGTATGACACCAAATCTTTCCTTAAAACGCTCACCGTGAGCAGCTTGCACTGCCTTGTGGAACTGTTGCTGCTCCTTATCTTTCTGTTTTAGCAGACACATAGATTTCTCTTTTTTCCCAATTTATTTGTAACCAAGAATACCATTAAGGATCAGCTTTGTAAACCTGAAAACTCTCACAGTTTGAAATGTGCATCACCTGTCATTAGTTGTGTCTTATGTTTGCTTGTTCTTGTTTGTTTGTTTGAAGCAGGGTCTCAATCTAGCCCAGGCCGACCTGGAACTCACTGTGTAGCTTCAGGTTGGCCTCAAACTCGTGGGGATCCTCTTACCTCAGCCTCCCAGCGGCTAGGATTCTAAGTGTGAGCCACCATGCCCACCCCACCAGCTCATCCGTTGTTTAACAGATTGGGGAACAAAACTGGGTCCATTGTAAACAAAGCTCTGATGTCTTTCCCCACAACCTTTTCATCCTTCTCTCCCTGGTCTCTGCTCTCTGGTAGCCCTTTGCTCTTATTCTTTTATTTCACCATTCATAACAGATGCTACTTACACATCCTGCATCTTGTTTCTTTCTGGGTTGCCACAGAGAACCAAAACTTCAGTTGGAATAGAAAATTTACTTTCACTGAAAGTGGGGAATCTTAGAGGCTACACAGTTTTTTTCGTTGTTTGTTGTTGTTTTGGGGGTTTTTTTTGTTTGTTTGTTTTTTCGAGGTAGGGTCTCACTCTGGTCCAGGCTGACCTGGAATTAACTCTGTAGTCTCAGGGTGGCCTTGAACTCATGGCGACCCTCCTACCTCTGCCTCCCGAGTGCTGAGATCAAAGGTGTGCACCACCACACCCAGCGAGGCTACACAGTTTTTAAGACTTGAAGACATGACTTTAATAGTTTTAATGGTTATGTGGTAGGAAATATGGTCGGTATTTTATAGCATGGTAGCCTAGCCCCAGATCCTCTCTATGGACCCCTGACAAGCTACCTTCTACTCCAACTACTTTTGGGGTATGTCTGTTCTTTATTATAGTGTCTGCTGAGTGCCTACTAAACGTTGTCTTAGGCATAGAGACTACGCCAGCCAATGAGATACAAAAGCAAATATAGTTCAAGGGGAGATAGAAAGTTAAAAAAAAAAAAAAAACTTATA
Source organism: Jaculus jaculus (assembly GCF_020740685.1). Lineage (NCBI taxonomy): Eukaryota > Metazoa > Chordata > Mammalia > Rodentia > Dipodidae > Jaculus > Jaculus jaculus. The sequence goes on along the minus strand of NC_059116.1, from coordinate 19,311,180 downwards.
GTGGGCTGGAGAGATGGCTTAGTTTCTAAGCACTTGCCTGTGAAGCCTGATCCCTGTTTGAGGCTCAATTTCCCAGTACCCATATAAGCCAGATGCACAAGGTGGTGCATGCATCTGGGGTTTGCAGTGGCTGGAGGCCCTGATGTGCCCATTATCTCTCTCCCTCTCTCCTTTCTCTGTCTGTCACTCTCAAATAAAAATTTTAAAAAGATTTTTAAAAAATCTTATAGTGATCAATTATCCCTCTGGAAATTTGCAAGAGCTTTCTGAGCACAGCAACTCCATTCCCGAGACAGTGAGGAATTCTACATATTTTTTGGAAAAATAGAAGGTCAGCATGCCTGATATGCAGTCCATGAGGTAGAAATTGGTTCAGGACAACATCAGAGAGAAGTATAGCCCAACTCCAGTGAGAGCAAAAAAAAAAAGTACTCCAGATTTTATCCTCCGTTTAATGGGAAGTCAATGGAGAGGTTCAAGCCAAATGACCTGACCTGATATTTTTAAAGATCACTATTGTGAAGAGACTATAGCGAGAGATGAGGGAAACAAGAGACACATTTGAAAACAAACTCAAGTCAGATGTACTGATGGTTGTAATTATCATCAACAGCAGCAATGACAATTGGAATGAAAAGCCTTTGACCGTGATGGTAGAAAGTTCTGGGATTTTTTAACTTTTTATTTTTATTTATTTATGAGAGATATAGAGGCAGAGAGAGGGAGAGAGAGAATGGGCACGCCAGGGCCTCCAGCCACTGCCAACAAACTCCAGATGTACGTGCCCCTTGTGCATCTGGCTTACGAGGGTCCTGAAGAGTCGAACCAGAATCCTTTGGCTTTGCAGGCAAGCGGCTTACCTGCTAAGCCATCTCTCCAGTCCCTCTAACTGTTTTTATATCTCCTCAAAACACCATCATGGCTGCCATTATCTTGTCCAGATTCAAATGAACAAGTAAAAATACTAGAATTTTTTTTTTTTTTTTTTTTTTTTGGCCAGCTCTAGTTTAGTCAAACATTCAAACAAAGCACCAATTACGAAGTATCTCAGAACTTTTAATGAATCACAGTAAAGCCAGTCAGCATGACACACAAAATCTGACAGGGTCAGAGCCAGGGCCGAAGCTCTTCCATTCCTTCCTCCCACTGGGCCGACTTACCCGCCGCCCTCTGGTTCCCGTGGGAACAGAACTGTTCCATTTCTTCTCTCCTAACGTATTCCAAAAGTACTAATCCATGCAACAGTCATCCAGAAAGAATGCAACAAACAAGTGAGGAAAATAATGAGTGAGTAATTAACCTTAAGCTGTTGTGAGGCCCCTTGCTGGAACTTCACCAGTATCTATTTTACTAACTGAATCTATTTCTCATTAGCGTCTATATCATGCGCTATTTTCATGCTGACTCATAGAACAATAGACTATGGAATCATAGAATAACAGACTGGTGGAACCTCGAATTCTTTCTAATCCAACTCCCTGATGGTGTAATGAAGTTTGTTTCCTCAAAGTGCCCGCATTCACCACTATCAGATGATAAGCAAGACTGTCACTAGTGTCTTCCCAAGGCTGCATTGAACCTACTTAGCTTATCCCTCCCTTTTCCCAAACCCTTATCTCCTCACATCATCACTTCCTCCATTTGGGGGGGCTTGTATTCCTTCTGGGGTCCACTATTGCTACCACTTTCCTGAATGTGTGCTCGTTTATCTGGACCCTCTGTCACATTCTAAACGGCCAAGCTTCATTACATCCAATATTCTACCTACACCTGTAGCCAACTCCCCAGTACCTACATAAAGCCAGGCTCACAGAGCATCTGGATTTCATTTGCAGCAGCTAGAGGTCCTGGTGCACCCATGCTCTTTGTCTCTCTTCTATCTCTCTCTGCTTGCAAATAAATCAATAAAAATATTTTGAATACTTGTGTATTTGTCTGGGAGGGAGAATGGGCATGCTGGGGCCTCCAGCTACTGTAAACAAACTCCAGGTGCATTTGCCACCTTGTGCATCCTGGTCCTGGCCAATTAAACCTGGGTCCTTTGGCTTTGCAGGTAAGCACCTTAACTGCTAAGCCATCGCTCCAGGTCTCTTTCTTATTTAAAAAAATATTTTTTTATTGGCCTAAAGGGATGGCTTAGCACTTAAGGCACTTGCCTGTGAAGCCTAAAGATTCATGTTCCACTCTCCAGATCCTAAGTAAGCCAGATGCACAAAGCTGAGGCAAGTACAATGTCTCATATGCCCACTAGGTGGTGAAAGTTTCTGAAGTTCAATTGTGATGACTGAGGCCCTGCCTGGCAGCCATTCTCTCTCTCTCTCTCTCTCTCTCTCTCTCTCTCTCTCTCCCTAAAAGACAAGAGAAAAAAAATTTAAAAAGAAGAAAGGAGAAAGAGACTCCACTGAAAATATTTCTTTGTCGGGGGAAGGACTGCCTTTATTAGGATACTGCTGGAAGTCTGTGCTCTAGAAACAGATTAGCTGGATTTTGGGTTGTTTGAGGAGAGGGAAAGTTGTCTATGTTTATGTAAAGAGAGGAATGTGTTGCTTGAGTGAACTGAAGAGAAAACAAACAAGCAAGTGGATCGCCCACAGCTGGTGATGGGAACAGGGTGTGTCAGAAGGGGAGCCGGTGATGGAACAAAAGCCCGCAGGGAGATCTTTTAAGGTAAATGGTAAATGTAAGATTGAGGGCTTGTCTAGCATGTGACACATACACACACAGAATCACACCCCAAAATGTATGAAATTCTGCATGTGACTGGATCTTCTTTCTTTACAAATCCTTTATGTTGAGTGTGGAAAATAAAAAATAGCCAGGCATGGTGGCGCACGTCTTTAGTCCCAGCACTTGGAAGGCAGAGGTAGGAGGATCATCATGAGTTCAAGGCCACCCTGAGACTACATAGTGAATCCCACATCAGCCTGCGCTAGAGTAAGACTCTACCACAAAAAACCAAGAAAGTAATAATAATAAATAAAAATAATAAAATAATTAAAATGCTAATTAGTTTAAGAGAAAAAAAAGCCATGTAAAAGGGGTTCACTTAAGCCAGTAACTGAAAGAACTAAAACCAAAAACTGCTCCAGATAACCTTCTCTTTTCAGGTGACAGTGACCTTGGGATAACTCAGAAGGAACCATGGTGCTGAGAAGTAACAGAGGAGTGCTCGGCACTGAAATATCTCGGTCACACCTTCCAAGGCACAGGGTCCATTGCAGAAGAGGTGGCGAAAAGAATGTAAGAGCCAAAGGAAGACTTGGACTCCTTATAACGTGCTTTCTCCAGACACTAAATGGCCTGGATATCCGTGACCTCACAGTGCCTGATACTACCTACACAAGACCATCATAAGAGGAGGAAAAAATCATGACATCAAAATAAAAGAGAGACTGATTGAGATGGGGAGGGGATATGATGGAGAATGGAGTTTCAAAGGGGAAGGTGGGGGGAGGGAGGGAATTACCATGGGATATTGTTTACAATGATGGAAGTTATCAATAAAAAATAAAATATGGGCTGGAGAGATGGCTTAGTGGTTAAGCACTTGCCTGTGATGCCTAAGGACCGCGGTTCGAGGCTCGGTTCCCCAGGTCCCACGTTAGCCAGATGCACAAGGGGGCGCACGCGTCTGGAGTTCGTTTGCAGAGGCTGGAAGCCCTGGCGCGCCCATTCTCTCTCTCTCCCTCTATCTGTCTTTCTCTCTGTGTCTGTCGCTCTCAAATAAATAAATAAATTTTAAAAAATAAAATAAATTAAAAAAAAAGAATGGCAACATCTTCCCTCTGTTTTTCTTTGTACACTGACCTTGCCACTTCAGTGACAAGAATCATGGTAACCACAGCCTCACAGCCCACAACTATACCCCCCCCCCACCTTTCTGAGCCAGAGAGAAGACTGCTACTAACTAGCATAGGTCAGGTGTCCATCCCTAGACCAAAACGCTCGGAAAGAAAATAGCTTTCCCCTGTATGACAGTGCAGATATTGTTCTAAGTAAGAAAGGGAAAGATTTTAACCCAAATAGTAAGTGTATGCTATATTTGTGTCTCTTCAAAATTCGTACTGAACCCCTACTGCAACAGGACTAGGAGGGTGATGACGTGAGTGTAAAACGTCCCCCACAGGGAAGTGTGTTTCACACTCAATCCTCAGGTGGTGGCGCCATGCAGTTTGGCGAGGTTGTGGAACCTTGAAGAAGTGGAGCCTATGGAGAAAGAATCACTGTGGGCCAGACTTTGAGGTTATGGCCAGGCCCCAAGTGCTTCTCTCTCTCTCCCTCTCTCTCTCTCTCTCTCTCTCTCTCTCTCTCTCTCTCTCTCTCTCTCCCTCCCTCCCTCTCTCTCTCTCTCTCTCTCTCTCTCCCCCCCCTCTCTCTCTCTGCTTCCTCCCTGCTGCGGTGATGACATGCCCTTGGCTTCCTGCTGCTGCCATGCTTCCCCCACCACCATGGGCTCCACTCTCTGGAACTGGCGGTCAAAATACACTCTTTCCTCTCCTAAGTTGTTTCTGATCAAGTATTTTGTCCCAGAAATGAGACAAGAACTGATACAAGGAGGCCTGGTCTTTAGGTGGTAATTGTGAAAAACTTACTGGGTAAAAATGGGACTCATGCTCTTATGAAAGTGTTCTTTGTCCCTTTTGTCCCCTTCTGCCGCATGTGGACACAGGAAGAAGGGGCCATCTATGAACAATGAGCCTTCCTTGGACACTCCAAATCAGCTGACACCTTCATGTTAGCCTTCTCAGCCTCCAGAACCAGAAGCAACACATTCCTATTGTTTGGAACAAATTGCCCAGATGAAGGTGTTTTGCTACAGCATCAGACTAAAGACAACATGCATAAGGAATTTTATGAGGAAATAAGGATCTAGGTCTGCAAGCCAGCTAGTGCAAGGGTAACAGCAGTCACACCAGGCTTGGTGGCGCACGCCTTTAATCCCAGCACTCGGGAGGCAGAGGTAGGAGGATCGCCATGAGTTCAAGGCCACCCTGAGACTACATAATGAATTCCAGGTCAGCCTGGACCGGAATAAGTCCCTACCTCAAAAAACAAAACAAAAAAAAAAAAAAAAAAAAGAATAAGAACAGTCAGTCAACCAACATGGTATTACAAAACCAACAATCCAGTCATTTATTTTTTTCCCTGATGCCAGGGTCTGAACGCAAGCCATCACACTTGCTAAGTATACAGTTTACCAATGAACTACACACATATCCCTGCTCACTTCTGAAGAACCATCTAACCATAGAGTGAGGGTTTCCACTTTCGTCAACAAGTGGGATACTATGTCATTTCTTCCTTTTTTCATTTTTTTAATTTATGGTTTGATATACAATCCCATTATATAGCTCAAGCAGACCTTGAACGTTAGCTTCTTAAGTGCTTGGATTTCAGCTTTTTCTCCCCCTCCCCCTGACCCCGCCACCCACCACAAGAATTTCTTAGCAAGTGGCAACATATTAGGGTTCCATGTGAGAGATATTAAGCAGTAAATTAAAAAATAAACACTTAATTTTTACATTAATTTTCTTATCAGGCCTGTATGTATATATGTGTGTGTATATATATATATGTATATAAATATATATATATTTATGTATATATATATATTTATATTTATATTATTAATACAAATGTTCATATAAAATACAAAATATAAAAGAGATACAGACAGAGAAAATGGGCATGCCACGATCCCAGCCACTGCAAATGAACTCCATACACATGCACCACCTCGTGCATCTGACTTTCTGTGGGTACTGGGGAATTGAACCTGGGTTCTTTGGCTTTGCTGGGAAGCACCTGAACTGCTGAGTCATCTCTCCAGCCCCACTTGGGGAGCATAAAATTGGAAGGGAAATAATCTCCCAAACCCCAAAAGTTTCAGGACACCAAAGTGTCAGCTAACTTGAAGTGGGAGGATGGGTGTCCTTTTCCGTAAACTAAGGCTATGGCTTTTAATCCTAAGCATTGGGTTCAGACAAAACAAGATATTAAACTGAGTCTCTTATCACAAGTCAAAAATCCCAAAGGACCAGCACCCTTGGTGGGATGAGCTCCAAGAAATGTCTCCTCACAACAAGGAAAGCAAGAACACTCACCTATCTCACCCTGACCCTCCATGACCCATCTTCTCCTGCACACCCATGACGATTATGTCGATAAGGCAACAAGGTTTGATCGTCTCTCAGACGATCTCAGAGGTTCACCGGGTGGTCTGCTGTGGAACCCAGGTCGCTCCTGCGGAAACAGAGCAAGAGCGGCTTGGGAGGTCCAGGATGCCCTTACTTGCGGGTCTGCAGCCTTACTACTGGCTGGGTTTTCTACAGTAAAAGTCTGCTTGAGTCAGACATGCATCGTGAACTGACAGCTCTTCGGGCCCTGTCCCCCCCACCCCCCCACCCCCACGCGCGTGCACACACACACACACACACACGCGTGCGCGCGCGCACACACACACCCCACGCTCACCATCTTCTCACTCTCCTGTAGGCACTTTCCCATGATGTTTCTGTACAGAGAATCTCATCTAGAGCGTCTTGGAGAGCCCAGATTAACACACCAGCTCAGGATGAGGTAGGGAATAAGAATTTGCTAAATAAAATGATTCCATGAGACATTGAATCCCCTTGGAGATTCCCTTCTTTTAGTGTGAAGTTTTTTTTGTTTTTGTTTTTGTTTTTTTAACAAACTCCAGACACATGTGTCATCTTGTGCATCTGACTTACATGGGTACTGGGGAATTGAACCTAGGTCCTTAGTCTTCATAGGCAAGTGCCATAACCACTAAGCCATCTCTCCAGACCCAGTTGGAAGTTTTTTAGACTTCAGGGGGAAAAATAAATACTGAGAATATTGTAATAAACATTTGTGGGAGCCTGGGAGGTAGCTCAGTTGGTAAAAGGCTTGCCTTGTACCTGGGTTCCATCCAGGTATTCATGTAAAAATGCAATGCATGGGCTGGAAAGATGGCTCAGTGGTTAAGGCACTTGCCTGCAAACCCAGGTTCAATTTCCCGATACCCTCGTAAAGCCAAATGCACAAAGTAGCACATGCATCTGAAGTTTGTTTGCAGTGGCTGGAGGCCCTTGGTGTACCCATTCATTCTCATTCTTTCTTTCTCTCTCTCTCCCCCTCTTTCTCTCACCCTCTCTGCCTGTAAATAAATAAATAACGTTTTTGAATGCAGGTCATGGTAGCAAGCGCCTATAATCCAGTGCTGAGGTAGAAGCAGGAAGATTATGCTAATCTAGCATAATTGGTGAGCTCCTGGCCAGTGAGAGATCTGATCTCAAAGGAAGCAGATGGCATTTCTAAAAATGACACTCCTCAGGTTGTGCTTTGGCTTCCACACAACACATGCATGTGCACCTACAGAAACACACACGTGCCACATACAAATGCAAAATAAATAAATAAACCTAATGAGCTGAACACCTATACTAGGATATTTATACTCTATGAATGTAACATATTTTTTCTTCTAATTTCTAAAAATATTTTATTTGTTTACTTGCAAGCTGAGAGAGATAAAGAGAAGAGAGACAGACAGAGAGAATGGGCACACCAGGACCTCCAGGCACCGCAAACAAACTCCAGATGCACACGCAAGTTTTTCATCTGGCTTTACATGCATGCTGGAGAATCAAACCCCAGTTGTTAGGCTTTGCAGGCAAGCACCTTAGCCACTGAGCATTTTCTGTAATTCAACTTAGACAAAGTTTCTCAGGAACACACCTACTACCTAAGACCAACACATGAGTGGATGGCTATTCTGTCTCTGAGACATGCACTGCTCTGTTCAAATCCAGAGGCCAAAGTCAGTTGTCTAATGCCTCAGTGTTTTGAACACTGAAAATGCTAGGGGATTAGAATAAACAAGCTAGAATCTATACTGATCATTTTTTTCACATGGGGGCCATTTGTTAAGAGCATCTTCTGAAGATGTCACTGTGTCTAAAGATGTGTCTAAAGCCAGCATAATGGCTCAGAAGCATGTTTGCTCACCGACCACCCTGCAGGGAGGAAAGTAAGCCTCATTTTGCCATTCATCCTGGCTTATGCTGATTTACCTAGTGGGGCCCGTGGTTGCTCCTTACACCCATCATTTCTAAGAATGGTTAAGCCAGAAAAGCTTCCAGGACCCTTGACTTCAAAATAAAAAGAACATCTTCAAAGAAAACACATTCGGGAGCAATGCTTGGATTGTAAATCCCTTTTAATGGCAGAGGAAAGCATAAAAACTTCTGCTGTATTTTTCTAAATAGACACTACTATTTTCAAAATGCTTTTGGGGCTCCGCTTTTCAAAAGGAATCATAGTCCACTCTGCACACTGGAGGCATAGTTTCCAGTTCTAGCTTTATTCAGCTCATGAAAAGATGGGTTTATTTCTGTCTTTGATTCCTTTTTGCTTTTTTTGCCCTTCACTTACTCCACACACATAACACGTTTCTATAAAAACTAGACCATCCAGATGTAGTGGCTTTCCTGTTATGTTGACCATGTAGCATCAGAAATCACTTACATCCATTTAGTGTAACAATATAGCAAGGGCTGAGGATGTCAGTTAGTGGTAGAGTGCTTGCCTAGCAGGTAAAAAGCCCTGGGCTTGATCTCCAGCAGAAAAAGAAGGGAAGGGAGAGGAAGTAAAAGGGGGAGCAAGTAGAGGAGGGAGGGATGGAGAGAGGGAAGAAACGCCTATTGTGACAGGTAGCCAAGCCTAGTATATTGGGACTTGCAGAGATGAGATAATTTTAAATGTTTGTATTTATTTATATATTGAGAGAAAGAGAGAGAGGCAGGCAGAAAGAGAATGAGGGGTGACTTGAGGGATGGCTTAGCAGTCAAGGCACTTGCCTGCAAAGGCTAAGAACTCATGTTTGAATCTCAGGTCCCACGTAAGCCAGACACAGTGATACAAACATGCAATGTCACACATGTGCACAAGGGGGCGGACGTGTCTCGAGTTTGTTCACAGCAGCTGAAGGCCCTGGGGCACCCATTTTCTCTCTCTCTCTCCCTTCCTCTTTCCCTCCCTTACTCTTTCTCTCTCAGAAATAAATAAATAAACAAGAAAGAAAGAATGAGTATTGGCTTGCCAGGGTTTCCTGCCACTGCAAATACACCCAGATGCATGTGCCATTTTGTGCATCTAGCTTTATGTGGGTACTAGGGAATAAAACCCATGCTGTCAGGCTTTGAAAGCAAGCACCTTTAACCACTGAACTATATCTCTCCAGCTCAAGATTACTTTTTATACTTCAAAACTTTCTAATTATTTTTTCTTTTTTTTTTTTTCAATTTTTTTCTTTTTTTAATTTGAGAGAGACAGACACAGAAAGACAGGTAGAGGGAGAGAGAGAATGGGCACGCCAGGGCTTCCAGCCTCTGCAAACAAACTCCAGATGCATGTGCCCCCTTGTGCATCTGGCTAACGTGGGACCTGGGGAACCGAGCCTCGAACCGGGGTCCTTAGGCTTCACAGGCAAGCGCTTAACCGCTAAGCCATCTCTCCAGCCCAAAACTTTCTAATTTTTAATGTTATTTATTTATTTATTTGCGATCAAGAGCAAGGAGGTGGGGGACTGGGTGCCCAGGGTCTCCTGCCAGTGCAAACTAACTCCAGACTCATGTGCCACTTTGTGCAGATGGCCTTATGTGTGTGCTGTGAATTCAAACCTGGACCCCTAAGCCTTGCAAGCAAGCACCTCCTTTAATGGCTGAGGTCATCTTTCCAGCCTCAAAGCCAAGATTTTTTTTTTTAATTTTTATTTATTTATTTTGAGAGCGACAGACACAGAGAGAAAGACAGATAGAGGGAGAGAGAGAGAATGGGCACGCCAGGGCTTCCAGCCTCTGCAAACGAACTCCAGACGCGTGTGCCCCCTTGTGCATCTGGCTAACGTGGGACCTGGGGAACCGAGCCTCGAACTGGGGTCCTTAGGCTTCACAGGCAAGAGCTTAACCGCTAAGCCATCTCTCCAGCCCCAAGATTTTTATTCTAAGACTCTGGCTAGCAAAAATACCACATGCAAATCAACACTCTCAAGGCAAGCCCGGACATGATCCGCTCGGATATCAACGTCTCATCGTGATCGGCTGGAAGCTCCTCCTCTCTGCTACACCAGTCCCCTCTGCTTTCTTCCTCAGGGCTGCTCTGACTCTGTGACATCTGAGCAAGGGGAGCCTGGAAGCATGAGCCAGGGGGCCACGCTGGCTGATCAAAGATGGGAACCCCCTGTCGCTCAGGAAGGAAATTCAGAGGTGCATTCGCCATGACTCCTCAATGTCGATTAGGGTCAAGCTTCAGCTATCCACCCCAGCAAAATGCCTCACGGTGAGCCCAGGAGTTATTTTTTTCCCTTTCTCTTAATGTACACACAAGTTCTGGCCTCGGGCACTGCTCTCGGGCTTAGACAGAGGCAAATTTAGGAAAATTGCCTGTGTCCACCTGTCCTGTCAAAATTCTAGCTCTCCCCTTCCGGGTTGCCAGAGCCAGTGACCACCGAATGGAAGTGAGAACAAATTCCAACCATGTGGAACAGGAGGAGACAACACAGCTTAGCCTCCCTCCACCCGTCACCCTTCTTTTCTTCAACATCATCCACCCATATTGCCTTTAACCCCTATCTACCCCGTCCTTGATACAAGATTCCAGAAACTCCATCTATCGAAGTCCCGTTTTCTTTGACATTCAGTTGCCCTTGGTCCTGTAATAATCTCATGGGAAAAGAACACATACTCATGGCTCGGTCTCTGAATGGGAAGGAGAGCAAAATTCATGATATCACCAGTAAGACAACAAACCAATTTAAAGGAGGTAAGTACTCTCAAGACATCGCGTTAAAAGAATAAAGGATGATTGGGTTCTTGGCTAGCTGAAGAACACATTCTGATAACTATTAAAAATTTATATACGGAGTTGTACTTTTGTCTCTCAGAATAGAAATATTCTTTCTCAGCATCATTCTTTAGTTTTCCTATCAGTAGGAAATGGGTGAGCACATTGTGAATATTCATATAATGTCACACTATGCCATGGTCAAAAAATGAGGAAGTGAAATTACACATAGCAATACAGATAAAATCTAGATTTTGTAATTTTTTGGGGGGGGGTTTCAAGGTAGGGTCTCACTCTAGCCCAGGCTGACCTGGAATTCACTATGGAGTCTCAGGGTGGCCTCAAACTCATGGCGATCCTCCTACTTCTGCCTCCCAAGTTCTGGGATTAAAGGCGTACACCACCATGCCCGGCTTAGATTATGTAATTTTGAAAGCAATCTACAAAAAGATGTGTATTGAAACCTATCACTTAGATCTGTAAAGTTTTAAAGCAACTACATGTTGTTAATGTGCTGACTTGAATATCGAAAAATGTATACACCATGCATTGCAAATTAAATTGGAATTCCTTAGGAAAAAAAAAAAGAAATATCCTTTCTCTCATAGTTCATCAGCCAGGTTATCCGATAACCTCTCTAAGAACAGGAAAACTATATCAATTTGCCAACCTGGGTTCTGCCACCTGCTAGACACCCACCTTTACACAAAGTCCACACTACCAATTTATTCAATTTTCTGTATTACTGTGTATTATACTATTAGTGCTTCAAATACCAAAACACAGCTAAGTTTTCTTCAGCAGATATGCCATACTATACTTTGGTATTTTATTACAACATATATCCAGAACTTGAGGGCTGGGCAACCACCTTCAAAGACTTGCCTCAGTGAGCTGCTTCCACAGATCCCACCTACTTCCTAAGGGTCCCACTTCCTCCCCAATACAGCCATCTGCGGGGGAACCAGCACTCAGAACATGAGCCTGTGTGGAGGGGGCCACATTTCAGATTCAATCTAATAAAATGGCTAGGGTTGGTAAACGGGAAATCCCTACTGAGAGAAATAAGGGCATAATTAGAGCAAAGCTCAAACCAAATCACATGTTCTGATTAAGCAATAGGAAGCTTCAAAACTAAATGCAAGTGTGGGTCTTCAAGAAATGAGAGTTTCAGAGCCCGGCGCGGTGGCGCACGCCTTTAATCCCAGCACTGGGAGGCAGAGGTAGGAGGATCACTGTGAGTTCAAGGCCACTCTGAGACTACATAGTGAATTCCAGATGAGCCTGGGCTAGAGCAAGACCCTACCTTGAAAAACCAAAACACAAAAACAAAAAAAAAAAAAAAGAAAGAAAGAAAGAAAAGAAAAGAAAGGAAATAAAAGAAGAGAAGAGAAAAGAATTTAGAGTTTCAGGGAGTTTCAGGGCTGGAGAGATGGCTTAGCAGCTGGAGGCCTTGGCATGCTCACTGTTTCTCTCTCTCTCCCCCCTCTCTCTCTTAAATAAATAAATAAAAATAAAAAATAAAATATTTTTTAAAAAAAAAGAAATTAGATTTTCAGGCTGGGGAGATGGTTCCACAAGGATGTGTGAGTTTGGATTCCCCAGAACCCACATAAAGGCAGATGTATTAGCACACATGTGGAATCCATTCCACCAATTTATTAAAATTTTCAAAAAAAAAAAACAATTCAAAACTTTTGATAGTACAAAGACCAAAAAATTCTTAGGAAAATGATCAAATATATAAGCAGATAGTTCACATGGGGAGGGGGAAGGAGACAAACTGGCTCTAGAGCATATAAATAGTATACAAAATTACTCAAAATAAAGAGATAAGATAAAATAACCCTAAGGCACAAGTTTTCAACCATCAGCTAAACAATGATCAGAAAGTGTAATAGCAAGGCAGGCATGTAGGCACACACTTTTAATGCCAGCCCTGGGAGGCTGAGGGAGGAGGCGCACTGTGAACCCCAGGTCAGCCTGGGCTAGTGTGAGACCCTGCCTGCCACGATGTGTGTTATTTGGGTAAGTATATGTGGAAATAAGTGATACTACAAGTTGCTGGCAGGAATGTAAATTAAATTCAACCTCTCTACAGTGTAGTTTTGCAGCCTGTATCAATAGTCTACTCCAAAACAAATTCCTTCTCTGGTAATTTATCCTATAGACCCACTCAAACAAGCACACAACGGCACAGGTATGAGATATTTGCTGCAGCACCATTAGATGGAGCAAAAGAAGAAGACAACTTAGTTGTCTATCGACAGGGAGGTGACTGGTTACACCATGCCAGGAGTTAGGTGGAATCTCACAGTTGCTTTAATTTGCATTTCCCCTGATGATTAGGGACGTTGAACATTTCCTTGAGTGCGTGTCTGCCATTGGTATTTCTTCCTCTGAGAACTCCCCATTCAGTTCTCTGCCCCATTCTGTGAGTGGGTTGTTTTTGTTTTGTTTTTTTTTTTATTGTGTAGATTTTTGAGTTCTTTATGGATTCTGGATATTAGGCTCCTGTCAGCGGTATAACCGGCGAAGGTTTTCTCACATTCAGTGGATAATCGATTGGCTCTGCTGATGGGATGTTTGTCTGCGCAAAAGCTTTTCAGCTTTGTGAGATCCCATTGGTTGAGCAATTGTTTAAGTACCTGGGATACTGGGGTTTTGTTCAGGAAGTCTTTCCCCACTCTTGTATCATGGAGAGTTCCTCTTATTTCTTCTTCTGGTAGTAGAAGAGTTTCAGGTCTTATATTGAGGTCTTTAATCCATTTTGACTTAATTTTTGTGTATGGTGAGATGTGTGGGTCTAGCTTCATTTTTCTGCATATGGGTTATCCAGTTTGTCCAGCACCATTTCTTGAAGATGCTGTCTTGTCTGCAATCTACCTTATTGGCACCTCTGTCAAAGATCAAGTGACTGTAGTTACTTGAGCTAAGGTCCAGGTCGTTAGTTCTGTTCCATTGGTCTATGTTTCTGTTTTTATGCCAGTACCAAGCTGTTTTTGCTACTATGGCCTTGTAACATAGCTTTAGATCAGTTGTAGTGATACCTCCAGAGGTGTTTCTTTTGCTGAGGATATGCTTGGATATCTGAGGCCTACATACGGCATGCCATTCCATATGAATTTTGAGACCATTTTTCCTCTCTCTGAAGAATGATGCCAGAATTTTTATTGGTATTGCATTAAATCTGTATGTTTTTTGGTAGAATTGCCATTTTCACAATATTAATTCTGCCTATCCAGGAGCATGGGAAATAACTCCATCTTCTCAAGACTTCATCAATTTCTTTCTTATTTTTTTTATTTTCATTTCTTAATGTTTTTATTTATTTATTTGATAGAAAGAGGCATATAGAAAGAGAATGGGCATGCCAGGGCCTCCAGCCATTGAAAATGAACACCATACATGTGTGCCACCTTGTGCATCTGGCTTACATGGATCCCGGGGAGGCAAACCTAGGTCTTTTGGCTTTACAGGCAAGCACTTTAACTGCTAAGCTATCTCTTCAGCCCTTTCTTGAGTTTTTTTATGTTTTCATTGTATAGGTCCTTCACGTCCTTGGTTAGTGTTATTCCAAGGTATTTAATTTTTTTGTTGCTATTGAAAATGGGACAACATAAATAATTTCTTTCTCTGTATATTTGTCCTTTGCGTATAGAATGGCTACTGATTTTTCTGTGTTGATTTTGTATCCTGCCACTTTACTAATCACCTTTAGAAGTTTTGAGATGGAGGATTCTGGGCCACTTATGAATAGGATCATGTAAAGGATCTGAAAATAAAGCTAACTTGACTTCTTCCTTTCCAATTTGAATCTCTTTTAATTCTTTCTCCTGGCTTGTTGCTTGGGCTAAGACTTCTAATACTATGTTGAAGAGCAGTGGTAAGAGTGGGCACCCCTGTCTTATTCCTGATCTCAGTGGAAATTCTTTGAGTCTTTCCCCATTCAGTATTATTTAGGCTTTAGGTGCTTTATATATACCCTTTATTATGTTGAGATATAAACCATCCATGCCTAATCTCTCCAGTGTTTTGATCATGAAGTGATGTTGCATTTAGTCAAAAGCCTTTTTTGCATCTATTCAAATGATCATGTGATTTTTGTAGTTAAGTTTATGTGGTGTATTATGTTGATTGATCTCTGTATGTTGAACCATCCTTGCATACCTGGGATGAAGCCTACTTGATCAAGGTGGATAATGCTTTTGGTATGTTGTTGAATTCAGTTTGTGAAGATTTTGTTCAGGATCTTGGTGTCTAACTTTATTAGAGATATAGGCCTAAAGTCTTCTTGTTGTATCTCTGTCTGATTTTGGTATTAGGGTGATGTTAGCTTCATAAAAGGAATTGGGGAGGATTCCCTGTGCTCTGATTATGTGGGACAGTTTGAGAAAAACTGGTTTCAGTTCTTCCATGAAGGTTTGATAAAATTCAGCTGAGAAGCCATCTGGTCCTGGACTCTTCTTTTGGGGAACGTTTTTATTTACCTTTTCAACCTTGATGGGTGTGATAGGTTTGTTTCGGAAATTGATCTGCTCTGAGTTTCGTTTTGGTAGGTGGTATGTGGTAAGAATTTATCCATTTCTTCCATATTATCCAATTTTGTGGAGTAGAGTTTGTGGAAGTATATCCTGTGAGTTTAGCCCAGCAACTTGTAACACTTTATTATTAAGGTATAATCATAAGGCAAAAGAAAAATACTGGAAAATACTACCACACTCAATGAAACAGGGATGACTCAACAGTTCTCCTTGATACTGTGGGAACTCAACTATTCATACACGAGCAATTACAACAAGAGCTTTGCACACTTATTAAGCATTGCATAGCTGCAGACTCTTTAGCCACACACATACTCAGTTGGGAATCCTTCAGCTAGCTGCTAATTTTTGTTTATGAAAGTAAAGATTTTAGTCAACTCAAGCAACTTGAAAGATTGTTCACAACAGCCCCAGCTCATAATCTAAAACTAAAAGTTTATGATGTATCTCTTCATTGTTAAGATAATATTTATTTCTATCTCACAAGGACCTTTTTTGTTTTGTTTTTGTTTTTTGAGGTAAGGTCTCACTCTATTCCAGGCTGACCTGGAACTCACTATGTTATCTCAGGGTGGCCTCAACTCATGGCACTCCTCCTACCTCTGCCTCCCAAGTGCTGGGATTAAAGAAGTACCCCACCATGCCCAGCACAAAGTCCCTTTTAAGAACAAATGATAGAACACATTTTAATATTATTTTATAAACTGTAACACCATGTATTTTTTTTTAATTATTTATTTATTTGAGAGAGACAGACACAGAGAGAAAGACAGATAGAGGGGGAGAGAGAGAATGGGCGCGCCAGGGCTTCCAGCCTCTGCAAACGAACTCCAGACGCGTGCGCCCCCTTGTGCATCTGGCTAACGTGGGACCTGGGGAACCGAGCCTCAAACCGGGGTCCTTAGGCTTCACAGGCAAGAGCTTAACCGCTAAGCCATCTCTCCAGCCCAACACCATGTATTTTTAAAGAAAATTTTAATATATGAACATACTACAAATTGGCCATATTCCCACATGGCTCTTTCCTCTCCCTTCCCCACCATTCCACTGTTCCTCAGTGGGGGTATCACTATTCACTGTGGGATCATGAATGCCCCAGTGAGTTTCTGTAGCAGGGAATAATGTCTCACTGTCTGCCTTTTACCTTACATCTCTTACATGCTTTCTGACCCTCTTCTCCAAAGTCCTTTGAGCCTTGCAGGGGTGTTAGAAGTCTCCTTTAGTGTTGAGCTCTCTTCAGTCTCTTATTTTCTGATATTGTTTATATATTTAGCAAATGTAAAATAATGTCATTAAATCCAGAGGAGGTACTGGCTGTAATAGCCACACACTCTTGAATAGCCATAGACCAAAACTGCTGAATGGTGAAAAATCTCAAAGGATCTATATATAAGACTAAAGAATTTTGATAAATGTTGATTTTCACTTGAGTAACTGAAATTAAAGCTACCATGTAACCATTGTTTAGAAATAAATGTATAGAGGAGTTACTGACAAATACACTACGAATATATGTGATCAATATATACAATTTTTTAAACAATTTCCTCTGGAAGTGTGGTTTGTGAGGTATAACCGAATCTCTACTGTCTGAAAAGCAACAGATGAGGTAGTGAAACACACCAAATTTTCACATTCACCACTTGGGAAAAATGCCCTGTAGATATTTAATAACATGCTCTGCTTTCTCTTTTTGCAATCATTATATTAACATATGCAAACTTACCTCCAGGATCTGTTTTAATTACAAATGTGTCATGCATAAAACATGCAGAATCATTTCACTGTGTTCATTACCGTCCATGTCACTCTTCAGTTCGCAAGGCAGGTTTAATGGTAGTGCATTCATTGATTCTTACTCTCTCTGAAGACTTCTACAGATCTGAGTTCCTTCAACTGAAGTCAGGGATAGGTGCCCTGATTGAGCTCCACGTGGGGCAATGCTATTAATCAAGGTCTTGGAAAACCTGTGAGCACCAGGGCCATATTCAATCTATACTCCATCCCATAGGGCTCTAATTATGGAAATAGATTCACATATTTTAGTGAGAATTTCAGCAGCCCACTATTCCTTCTCAAATGAAACCTGAATCATTCATGCAGATTGGGGCTGGTGTAACATTTTAAAACTTGGTTTTTGATCAGGCTATGGAAGAAATAATCGCAATTTCCCTGTATATTCTCCCAACTATGCTAGGGTGACATGAAGCTTAATTAGGCTTATAGGTGAGGATATGTGCTTCTCTGACATTTCAGTTTCTATAAATGTTGAATTGTTAAATAATCACGGGTGTGGGGGAGGTGACTAAAAAATAAACTTTCCCCAAATCAAACCCAATTTGAAAAATCCCAAGTTACTTGAGGCCCGAGGAATTGAAATAGAATTAGTTGGTAAGCATTCTGTTATTTATTTGAGAGAGTGGACCAGAAGTTCATTTGCGGATAAGAAGCCAAGAAATCCAGGTGTGGTGGCACACACCTTTAATCCCAGCACTCAGGAGGCATAGGTAGGAGAAGCACTGTGAGTTCGAGGTCACCCTGAGACTACATAGTGAATTCCAGGTCATTCTGAGCTAGAGTGAAACCCCACCTCTAAAGACCAAAAAAAAAGAAAAAAAAAAGAAAAAGAAACAAAAGGCAATGAAAATGCAAAGAGAATAAAAATAAAGAGACAAACATGTAAATAATGCTAGAGAACTTTAAAGAACATGTTATTAGAACTGAGTGGCATCAAAAACAACTTAAGTGATTTTTTTAAATTTTTTTATTCAATTTTTATTTATTCATTTGAGAGAGAAAGAGGCAGAGAGAGAGAGAGAGAGAGAGAATGGGCGTGCCAGGGCCTCCAGCCACTTCAAACGAACTCCAAATGTGTGTGCCCCCTTGTGCTTCTGGCTAATGTGGGTCCTGGGGAATCAAGCCTCGAACCAGGGTCCTTTGGTTTCACAGGCAAGCGCTTAACTGCTAAACCATCTCTCCAGCCCGTTTTTTTTTTTTTTTTTTTTCAAATAGGAGCTAGGGAGCCGGGCATGGTGGTGTATGCCTTTAATCCCAGCACTCAGGAAGCAGAGGTAGATGGTTCACCATGAGTTCGAGATCACCCTGAGATTACATGGTGAATTCCAGGTCAGCCTGAGCTAGAGTGAGACCCTACGTCAGAAAACCAAAAAAGGAGCTAGGTGACCTGACAGGGGAGGTAGTCTAATTGAATTAACATGTGAGGCTGAAATGAAAGCAATTTTGATCAGCTACCAAAAAAAATATGGATTGGAGACCCAGTTCAAAAAAAAAAAAAACACAAGAGAGTTCTGAGTAATTGTTTTGCACTTTTATTTTTCCTATCAAGACACATATAACAAATCATGTATCCATTTTAGTTGCCTTCTTTGCAAGTCCACATAAACCTAGGATATTAACATATGTAATTTAAAAAGTTAAATAAAACTAAATAAATAAAACCAGAGCTGGGGAGATAGATGGCTCTGAATTTAAGAATACTTGCTACTTAACAATTTTTAGTTGTGTGTACAGCACTTTGCCCTGATATGTGTACTCTGCAATAAAAACCCAATCTAATATTTTTAAAAAAAAAATAAAGAAGAATACTTGCTACTTAAGCATGACGGCCACTTGGGGGTGAGACATTCAAGTGCAATTTCCCAGAACCCAGGGAAAAATCTGAGCATGGCCAGGTAGGCCCAGGAGCCCAGGCTGCAAGGGCTAGGAGACCAAAGGCTTGCTGAGGCTCACTGACGGACAACAGCCGCAGGGTGAGGGAGAGATCTCCTCTCAAGGAAAGAAATACACAGATGGGAAGCAGGATAAGAGGTGCTCTCCTTTGGCCTCCACACACTTAAGCATGGGTGTATGCAACTGTACATACATGTGCGTACACCACACATCATACTCTACACACACGCACACATGCATATGTTTATGCATGCGTGCATGTGGATGTGACTTTTCACCACATTTCATCCACTCTAGAACTGAAATGCACAGCTGTCCTATATGTGTGGGATAAGCACTGATAGGTAAGAAAAGTTGATCACTCATTAATTGGAATATATACCTCGCAAATGAGTTCTTCCCTAGGGGAGCTAAGGCAAGGACAACTCGAAACACCTAAATGTCTGAATTGATGCCATAAGCTTGTGAGTGCCCACAGGTGAAAGGAACTACATGTTCCCCAAACACTGTGTGGATTTAACTCTGTCGTTCACTCCCTGGCCTCCAGACGGGAAGCCACGCCTTCTGTACTAGCTTTGTAATATCTTCCGTTCTGAGGTAGGAAATCAGAAGAAATAAAAT